>NC_079191.1:360403798-360663798 GCF_029499605.1 Hyla sarda
ACGTCAAAAAATTCAAAAGTCCAAAATTGCATATTTTTGGTCATTTTGTATACCATTTTGTATATAAAAAAATGTATAAAAATCGATCAAAAAGTCCCATCAAAATAAAATGGTACCAATAAAAAGAACAGACCACGGCGAAAAAATTAGCCCTCACACATCCCCATATAAGGAAAAATAAAAAAGTTATAGGGGTCAGAAGATGCCAATTTTAAACATTCAAATTTTGGTGCATGTAGTTGTATTTTTTTTATAGTATAATAAAATAAAACCTACATAAATTGGGTATCAAAAAAACAAAACAACAAAACAAAAACATAAATTGGGTATCCTTGTAACCATATGGACCTACAGAATAAAAATGTGTCACTTTTACTGAAAAGTGCACTGCATGGAAATGGAAGATGCTGAAAACTACAAAATGGCTTTGTATTTTTTTCAATTTATTTCCCACAAATATTTTTTTTGTTTCATCATAGATTTTGTGGTGAAATTATTGGTAGCGCATAAAATAAGCCCTCACATGGGTCTGTACAAAGTAAAATTGATGGCGCATAAAACAAGCCCTCGCTTGGGTCTGTAGGTGGAAAGCATTATGGTTTTTAGAGGGTGAGGAGGAAAAATCAAAAGCGCAAAAACGGAAAAATGTTGAGTCCTGGAAGAGTTAAAAGAGCAGGAGCACAAGCCACAAAGCGCATGTCCCTGTAGACACACAATATTTGCTAGACACACACAATACCGCTATATTGTTCCTAAATAAAAACCACAATATATAGACTAATATTCTCACATACAGTATCATATAGTGGTAGATACCACCTATACACTGGCACCCTGCAGACCGAATGAGGCCGGGTTCACATATATCAGGTGTGCACTGGAGGGAAACTGATGCTAGAACTGATCCCATTCCATTGAATGGGACAGTTCACAATCATTCAGCATCTTAATACTGACGCCAGATGGT
This sequence comes from Hyla sarda, assembly GCF_029499605.1. Taxonomy (NCBI): domain Eukaryota; kingdom Metazoa; phylum Chordata; class Amphibia; order Anura; family Hylidae; genus Hyla; species Hyla sarda. Next base: position 360,404,766 of record NC_079191.1, read on the forward strand.
TGGACACATCAGAAAGAAAAGTTTGGATTACACCCCCTGAAATACACTACTGTGAGTGTGTGTGTGTGTGTGTGTATATATCATAGGAAAGAAAGGGGGGAAAAAACAGAGTGTATCCAGCTGTTGTAAAACTACAACTCTCAGCATGCTGGGATTTGTAGTATTCCAACAGCTGGAGGCATCTTGGTTGCGAAACATTGATATATATACACACACATGCATAAATCAGTGTTTCCCAATCAGAATGCCCCCAGCTATTGCAAAACTACAAATCCCAGCATGCCCAAACAGCCTATACAGCTGGAAGCACCATGGTTGGGAAACACTGATAACGAGATATATATATATCTCAAATGTTAGCGCCATGAGATTTTGCCACTGCTGCATTATTTGCTGCACTAGGGTTGGGCCTTCAGTAGGCCTAGAGACAGATAGTGATAGATGCACCACTGTATATCACATATTTTTTTTTAAATCTATACATACAGTCATGGCCATAAATGTTGGCACCCCTGAAATTTTTCAAGAAAATGAAGTAGTTCTCACAAAACAGGATTCCAGTAACACATGTTTTGCTATATACATGTTTATTCCCTTTGTGTGTATTGGAACTAAACCAAAAAAGGGAGGAAAAAAAGCAAATTGGACATAATGTCACACCAAACTCCAAAAATGGGCTGGACAAAATTATTGGCACCCTTTCAAAATTGTGGAAAAATACGTTTTTTTCAAGCATGTGATGCTCCTTTAAACTCACCTGGGGCAAGTAACACGTATGGGCAATATAAAATTCACACCTGAAAGCAGATAAAAAGGAGAGAAGTTCACTTGGTCTTTGCATTGTGTGTCTGGGTGTGCCACGCTAAGCATGGACAACAGATAGAGAAGAGAACTGTTTGAGGACTTGAGAACCAAAATTGTGGAAAAATATCAACAATCTCAATGTTACAAGTCCATCTCTAGAGATCTAGATTTGCCTTTGTCCACAGTGCGCAACATTATCAAGAAGTTTGCAACCCATGGCACTGTAGCTAATCTCCCTGGGCATGGACGGAAGAGAATAATTTATGAAAAGTTTCAACGCAGGATAGTCCAGATGGTGGATAAGCAGCCCCAAACAAGGCTCAGGAATCATCAGTGTCAGCGCAAACTATCCGTCAACATTTAAATGAAATGAAATGCTATAGCAGGAGACCCAGGAGGACCCCACTGCTGTCACAGAGACATAAAAAATGCAAGACTACATTTTGCCAAAATGAACTTGAGTAAGCCAAAATCATTCTCGGAAAACATCTTGTGGACAGATGAGACAAAATCAAGCTTTTTGCTAAAGCACATCATTCTACTGAAAATGGAATGAGACCTACAAAGAAAAGAACACAGTACCTATAGTGAAATATGGTGGTGGTTCAATGATGTTTTGGGGCTCTTTTGCTGCCTCTGACACTGGGTGCCTTGAATGTGTACAACGCATCATGAAATCTGAGGATTACCACAGATCTTGGGTCGCACTGTGCAGCCCAGTGTCAGAAAGCTGGGTTTGCGTCCGAGGACTTGGGTCTTCCAGCAAGACAATGACCCCAAACATATGTCAAAAAGCACCCAGAAATGGATGGCAACAAAGCGCTGGAGAGTTCTGAAGTGGTCAGAAATGAGTCCAGATCTAAATCCCATTGAACACCTGAGGAGAGATCTTAAAATTGCTGTTGGCAAAAGGCACCCTTCCAATAAGAGAGACCTGGAGCAGTTTGCAAAGGAAGAGTGGTCCAACATTCTGGCTGATAGGTGTAAGAAGCTTAATGATGGTTATAGGAAGCGACTGATTTCAGTTATTTTTTCGAAAGGGTATGCAACCAAATATTAAGTTAAGGGTGCCAATAATTTTGTCCAGACCATTTTTGGAGTTTGCTGTGACATTATGTCCAATTTGCTTTTTTTCCTCCCTTTTTTGGTTTAGTTCCAATACACACAAAGGGAATAAGCATGTGTATAGCAAAACATGTGTTACTGCAATCCTTTTCTGTGAGAAATATTTCATTTTCTTAAAAAATTTCAGGGTCGCCAACATTTAGGGCCATGACTGTATACATATGCATACATACAACACATACATACTCAATCAGACATATATCATCATATGTGTATATCCATACATGCATTTCACACACATACAGCACACTAGACACAAATACAAGTAACAGATAAACTGTTTACATCACACATGTACAGCTACACATTACATCTACTTACTTTTATTGAAGGCTGGCTGGGTGCATTAAATACTTCAGCAGCTGCTAGATATTCATGCCTCTGCCTGGAGACTACTACCCTCATTGTCGGCCGACAGGCAGCAAAACTGTGCGACATCAGCAGCAGGAGGAGGAGACTGGGGAAGGGGGGGGTTACAGGAGCCTCTCAGTGCCAGCACTATGTGAATGAACTCTGCAGCGAGGCTCAATCCTGGATGCAGGTGGCTGCAGGGCTACACTGCTTCCCCCAGCTACAAATGCTACAGCAGCCACAGGGGGCCCTCTGAAGGAATTGCCCAGTTTGCCATGTCTTAATGCCAGCCCTCAATATTCGGTTGCTGTCAGAACATTCAGTCAAAAGTCAAAATTTACACCAATTTCTGTCACTACATTAAACAATACTGCAAATCATTATGACCCCTATCCAGGGGTGTAGCTATAGGGGGTGCAGAGGTAGCAGTCGCATTGGGGCCATGGTGCCTGAGGGGGGCCTAAAAGCACCTCTGCCCCATAAGAAACCAGTATTATAATTGGCACATGGGCCCTGTTTCAGATTTTGCATCTGGGCCTAGAAGCTACAAGTTACACCTCTGCCCTTATCCCAATATAAAAGTTACATATACTCATTATCATTGATACTAAATGTCAATAACATTTTTTTAAATAAAACTTATGCCAATTTTTCTTACCACATGTATTAATAATATACATGTAAAATATAATGTTATATTTTTATAAATAAAATGTAAATACATTTTTTGTCACCACATTTTACATTTCTATACCCTATTTTGTGAAGAGTTCTATAAAACAACATTGACTTGGACAAAATATATTAGGAAAATATAGCTGAATCATTATTTTGCATGATATTTTATTTTATAGTATCACAGAGCATTACATTAGTTTCACTGTAAATCTAAATATGCCACTCATATGTATACCGTATATGCCGACGTATAAGACGACTGGGCGTATAAGACGACCCCCAACTTTTACAGTTAAAATATAGAGTTTGGGATATACTTGCCGTATAAGACTACCCCTCCTACCGCTATGTACAGTACCTTATAGTTCCCCCACATTAGGTCGACAGCATGTTCCCCCACATTAGGTCGGCAGCTCCCCCACATTAGGACGGCAGCTCCCCCACATTAGGTCGGCAGCTCCCCCCCCCCCCACAATAGTAGGCAGCTCCCTCCCCCACAATAGTAGGCAGCTCCCCCCACATTAGTAGGCAGTTCCCCCACAATAGTAGGCAGCTCCCTCCCCCACAATAGTAGGCAACTCCCCCCACATTAGTAGGCAGTTCCCCCACAATAGTAGGCAGCTCCCTCCCCCACAATAGTAGGCAGCTCCCCCCACATTAGTAGGCAGTTCCCCCACAATAGTAGGCAGCTCCCTCCCCCACAATAGTAGGCAGCTCCCTCCCCCACAATAGTAGGTAGCTCCCCCCACATTAGTAGGCAGTTCCCCCACAATAGTAGGCAGCTCCCTCCCCCACAATAGTAGGCAGCTCCCCCCACATTAGTAGGCAGTTCCCCCACAATAGTAGGCAGCTCCCTCCCCCACAATAGTAGGCAGCTCCCTCCCCCACAATAGTAGGCAGCTCACCCCACAGACATACAACTTCCAGCCATATAGAGTGTATGGCTGGAGGCTGTATGTCTGTGTACTGCCCCCCACAGTGTTCCGGTCAGCGCTTCTCCAGCCCGGGGTCACAATCTACTGCTATGGCCTATGGACCATAGCAGCAGTCCCAGGACCGGAGGAGCGGTGATCGGAACACTGTAGATGACGCGCCGCCGGTCACTCACCAGGCCCCGGCCACACTCGTCCTCCTCCGGTCCTCCTGCGCCTCTATGGTTATATGCACGGGACGTCACTGACATCACGTGCGTACAACCATAGAGAGGTGGAGAAGCGCAGAAGGACTGGAGGAAGACCGGAGGAGGACGAGCGGCGGGCGGGGAATGGTAAGTGACCTGCGGACATCCTTATGTCCTGAAAAGATTTTTCGGGACACAGGGATGTCCGGCATAGTAATGCTAATGCTCCTGTGTGTGGCTGCAGGCGGGGGCCGGCCAGAGCATGTAAAAACTAATTCATGTATACTAAAAACCAGGGGGCCTCCAGCTGTTGTGAAACTACAACTCCCAGCATGCCCGGACAGCCTTTGCCGGTCCGGGCATGCTGGGAGTTGTAGTTTCACAATAGCTGGAGGCACCCTGGTTTTTAACTATACAGTTATTAGTTTGTACATGCTCTGGCCGGCCCCCGCCTGCAGCCGCACACAGGAGCCGGGAAGATAATCATAAGCATTCCTATGCCGGACCCCTATACCCGGCGTATAAGACGACCCCCGACTTTTCTGAAGAAAATTCGGGTTTAAAAAGTCGTCTTATACGCCAGGATATACGGTAAGTATTTTATTATATAGTAAAAAGGAATATTTTCTAAACATACAACTAGGTATAATTACATGTACAGTATGGTTGGAAATGACACATTATATATCTGAGTATTAAAAATATTTAAATAAATCTTTTTCAATGTAGCTGAAGCTGATATTCGATCACACACCGTTTGGGGAGATTTATAAGTGGTTACATTTTGACATTTCATAAACTTAAATATATATTTCAAAAGATTCAGAATATTAGTTTAAAGAAAAATGCTAATAAAAATTTATAGAAAAGAACGTTACAGTTACAAGGATCATGTGCATTTTTAAATGAGGATGGCAATAGCCATCCAATGTCTCCTTTGTATTTGATTTGCTTAGTTCACATTAAAAAATTAACATAGGTTTTGTCAAAGAAGTACAGGGTAATTTAAAACAGATGTGCAGAATTATAGCCTTGGTATTCTTAACTCAGAGAACATAACACAAATATATTAACATGAAAAGATGTACTATTTATCCAAGTTTTATCTATACACTACAAATGTTCAAAGTGATTGCCACTGGTGACACGGAAGATGTCTAGGCTGTAGTCTAGTTCTGTACTGATGTGACCAGCATATCCTCACATATGTACAACACAAATAGAGAAACACAGCCGCACATCCACCATTTGTATTTTGATCGACTTACTTCTCAGCATAATTTAAAAAAACTAACAGGTTGTTAGTATACATTTTGATTGAAAAGTACAAGCCCACTTGCCACGTCAAGGCCACCAAGTCAGAGTGGGTCCCTAACCTAACATTGGCGTAGCGCTGGGACACCATGCCACAGGGGGAACGACCCAGTGGTCAGGCAGCCCCACTGCTGCCACACCAAGCCCCTGGCTTTGGGCTGCACCACCCCACAGACAAAGCATCACAGAAACAATGGCCGCCACAGAGAACCACACCAGTGTGACCACTTACCATGTGCTCCCTACCAGAGGGCTGGGAGAATGGAAGGAGGAAACCCTTATGCAGTCTCCTGCTAATTAAAAATGCCTGGGCCGAATGGGTGGAGTGGATTGCTGGCCATAGAAGAAGGGAAAGGCTACAAATGTACAACACAAATAGAGAAACACAGCCGCACATCCACCATTTGTGTTTTGATCTACTTGCTGCTCAGCATAATTTAAAAAACAAACCAGTTGTTAGAATACATTTTGATAAAAAGTACAAGCCCACTTGCCACGTCCACCTAGTCAGAGTGGGTCCCTAATCTAACACTGGCATAGCTCCGGGCAGCGACCACTGCCTCCGAGACACCATGCCCACAGGGGGAACGAACCAGTGGCCAGGCAGCCCCACTGCTGCCTGACCAAGCCCCTGGCTTTGGGCCGCACCATAGACAAGTAACATAGTAACATAGTTCATAAGGTTGAAAAAAGACCAGAGTCGATCAAGTTCAACCTATAACCCTAATGAGTCCCTACTGAGTTGATCTAGAGGGAGGCAAAAAAAAAAAACAACTCATATTAGAGGTAAAAATCCCTTCCCAACTCCAAATATGCGAGTCAGAATAAATCCCTGGATCAACGTTCTGTCTCTATAAATCTAGTATACTTAACCAGCGATGCTATTATTCTCCAAAAATGCATCCAGCCCCTATTTGAACTCTTTTACAGAGTTCACCATGACCACATCCTCAGGCAGAGAATTCCACAGTGTCACTGCTCTTACAGTAAAGAACCCCCATCTGTGCTGGTGTAGAAACCTTCTTTCCTCTAAACGTAGGGGATGCACCATTGTTATAGATAACAGAAACAATGGCCGCCACAGAGAACCACACCAGTGTGACCACTTGCCATGTGCTCCCTACCAGAGGGCTGGGAGAATGGAAGGAGGAAACCATTATGCAGTCTCCTGCTAATTAAAAATGCCTGGGCCAAATGGGTGGAGCGGAGTGCTGGCCATGGAGTGCTGGCCACGGAGTGCTGGCCAGGGAGAGACTAAAATATACAACACAAATAGAGATATCCTCACATATGGACTCCACTGTTTCCGTGATGAGCTATCTCAGGTTGCACTGATCCTGTGAGGGGCGGGATCAGATACAATGATTGCTTGATGAAGCCCCATAGAAAGTAGTCACAGGGTGTTAGATCTAGTGATCATGAAGGCTAGCGAATCATAGGTGAATCAGCTTGCATTTTTTTTAATGTACAGTTCAGCAACCTTTTCAAAGGTTTAGTTCGGTAGGCTTGCCATACTTTCCGAAAATGATTGGTTTGCTGCAAATAGGATCTTCACAAACCAGCAATAAAATAACCCTCAAAACATGTATAACACATGTATAATGCTGCCTAGGAGCTCTAAAGCACTGTGTATCTCAAAATTCTTCCTAGGCCCCACTTTCTTATGCTCCTCATCCAACTCCTACTTAGGGAGAACATCCATACTGCCAATAGCTATGTGTGAACCTTCCTTCATCCCTCCTTCCTCAATCATTCTTGTGAGCGTTAGGTCCAGAAGGAATATCACTGGCATTACATCACTAATTTCACTGTTGTTGCCTCTTCAAAAGTCCTGAGCACGCAACATGTGTTCCTGATTAGCTGGTAAAGGGGTTCACCGCCCCTAGACATCTTATCCTCTATCCAAATGATAGGGGATAAGATGTCTGATTGTGGGGGTCCCGCCACTGGGGACCCCCGCGATCTCCCTGCTGCACCCTGCATTCGTTTAAAGTCTCAGGTGCAGCGCCAGAGGCTTGTGACGTCACGCTCACGCCCCCTCAATGCAAGTCTATGGGAGGGGGCGTGACGGATGTGATGCCCCCTCCCATTGACTTACATTGAGGGGGCATGGTCGTGACGTCATGAGCCTCCACCCCGCATCGGCAGTCATCCGACAGGAAGCGAAGTTCGCTCCATTCACCGGATGTCTGGGGTGCCACAGCCGAGATTGCGAGAGTCCAACGCAGAGGGACCCCCGCAATCAGTTATCCTATCCCCTATCCTTTGCATAGGAGATAAGATCTATAGGGGCGAAATACCCCTTTAATGCATCAGCTGAAAGTCACATTGGCTCAATTTTTTTTTACTGCTTTCCACTGCAGATACAGATTGGCCAACATGTGTATTGTTGAGTTTCACTGTGTAGAGCGCAAACTTACCTGCCCATAGCAAACACATCACTGATACTGCCACATTTTTAACCCCTTAGGAACCAAGCCCATTTTAACCTTAAGGACCAGGCCAATTTTATTTTTGCGTTTTCTTTTTTTCCTCGTCGCCTTCTAAAATCCATAACTCTTTTATTTTCCCATCTACAGACCCATATAAGGGCTTGTTTTTTGCGTGACCAATTGTACTTTGTAATGAAACCTCTCATTTTACCATAAAATGTACGGCGAACCCCAAAAAATATTTTTTTAGTTAGGAAGTTTAAGTGAAAACAACAATTTTGCACTTAATGATAAAAATGACATGTGTTCTTTATTCTGTGGGTCAATACGATTTAAATGATACTCATGGCTAGATACTTTTATATTTTTGTACTGCTTAAAAGAAATCTAAAACTTTTTGTACAAAATCAGTAATCCAAAATCGCCCTATTTTGACCACCTATAACTTTTTCATTTTTATGTATATAGGACAGTATGAGGGCTCATTTTTCGCACCGTCATCTGTCATTTTTATCGATACCACATTTGCATATAAAAAACTATTAGATCATTTTTTATTAACCTTTTTTGAAATAAAATGTGACTAAAAAGCAGCATTTTTTAAATTTTTTATTTTTTACGCCTTTCACCGTACGGGATCATTAACATTATATTTGCATAGTTCTGACCTTTACAGATGCGACGATATCAAATATGTTTTTTGTTTTTTTTTAATTACACTTTTTTGGGGGTAAAATGGGAAAAACTGACAATTTTAATTTTTATTGGGGAGGGGATTTTTCACTTTTTTCACTTTTTATTTTTACATTTTAAAACTTTTTTTTTTTTTTTTTTACACTTTTTATGTCCACATAGGGGACTATCTATAGCAATCATTTGATTGCTAATATTGTTCAGTGCTATGCATAGGGCATAGCACTGATCATTGTTATCGGCTATCTTCTGCTATGGTCTGCTCGATCTCAGACCAGAGCAGGAGACGGATGGAGGCAGGTGAGGGGACCTCTGTCCTCCATTACAGATGATCGGATCCCTGCATATGCCGTTTATGACACGAGCACCGCTCCGATGCTCGCGGTCATACACAGGACATAAATGTACGTCCTGGTGCGCTAAGTACCACCGCACCAGCCAGGACGTACATTTACGTCTGTGGTCATTAAGGGGTTAAAGAAATGTTTGACGATAAGATATAGCACATGTTTCATACAGGGAGAGTGTGTTATTCCTTATAGACGCAGTGTTTCATTGATGTTTGTGCCGTTATCAGCAACCACGTTTCCCAATGCAAGGTTACAGGTAGAGAGCAAGTGTGAAGCTTCTGTTACAGACAGGGAAGCAACTTCTTTACTGTGTGACTGTTCTCATCCAAGCTTAGCAGATGTAATACAACATGCAGCACTTAACTTTCCTCCTGTTGAGGGATATAAGATGTCTGTAAAAGAGGACCTGGGTGAGGAGGATAGGCTGTAGGCAGGGCTGGTTCTACCATAAGGCAGCTAAGACAGCTGCCTTAGGGTGCCAGCAGTGGAGGGGCACAAAAATCCAAATACCCATTCACTGGCAGTAAATTCAGATCAGAAGCGTCCCTCCCCCAAGAAGAAAAATGGCAATGTGTACCATGAAGGATGCTGACCAAGAATAATCCATTGAGTTAAGTTTAACCTCAAGTAATGCAAACAGTGATGTCATAATGTAATGATGAAATAATGCAGATAATGATGTCCCAGTACAGGGAAAGTGTACTCAGTGGTATCACAATACAATAGAAATATACTGTAGTGATAATATCCAAAGTGATGTTACAGAACAAGGATAATGTACCCAGTGATATCAAACTGTATAGATAAAGCGTAGTCCAGGCATAATGTATAGAACATAATTATGTCATAGCACAGAGACATGAACATAATGAGATCTTAAAATGCATGCAGTGTCACATTTAAAAGAAAATACACATTCACCACATAATAGATTATAATAATAATAATAATAATAATAATTATTATTATTATTATTATTATTATTATTATTATTACCTTATATACTCGAGTATAAGCCGACCCAAATATAAGCGGAGGCCCCTAATTTCACCCCCAAAAAACGGGAAAAAAAAAAAATATTGACTCGACTATAGGCCTAGGGTGGGAAATACATCATCCTCCCCATGTAATCATCCAGACCCCCATCATCATCCAGACCCCCGTCATCATCCAGACCCCCGTCATCATTCAGACCCCCGTCATCATCCCCCCCTTCATCATCACCGTCTGTCAATCCTTTCATCAGTGGCCTTCAACATGCGGACCTCCAGATGTTGCAAAACTACAACTCCCAGCATGCCCTGACAGCCATCGGCTGTCCAGGCATGCTGGGAGTTGTAGTTTTTAAACCTCTGGAGGTCTGCAGGTTGAAGACCACTGCAGCCTTAGTCATCATCCAGCCCCCCCCCCCCTTTTGTTTTTTACTCACCTCCCCTCGGCGGGAAGTTAGGGTGAGCTGGTCCGGGCCATCTAGGCTGTAGGGACCGTCCGGGGGGGATGGTTAGTCGTTGTGGGCTGTCCATTTTCACTGGGGGGCCCTCTTCTCCACGCTTCGGGCCTGCCCCGGACTAGTGATGTTGCCTTGACGATGACGCACAGGGACGTTGCGCATTAAAGTCCCTGTGCATCGTCGTCAAGGAAACGTCACTAGTTCGGGGCTGGACCCGGAGCGGAGAAGAGGGACCCCCGTGAAAATGGACAGCCCACAATGACTAACCATCCCCACCGGACGGTCCCTGCAGCATGGATGACCCGGACCAGCTCACCCTAACTTCCCGCCGAGGGGAGGTAAGTACAAAACAAAAAGGGGGGGGGGGGCTGGATGATGATGACGAAGGCCGCAGTGGTCTTCAACCTGCGGACCTCCAGAGGTTTCAAAACTACAACGCCCAGTATGCCCAGACAGCCGTTGGCTGTCTGGGCATGCTGGGAGTTGTAGTTTTGCAGCATCTGGAGGTCCGCAGGTTGAAGACCACTGAGAAAGGATTGACAGGCAGAGAGTTCACCCGAGTATAAGCCGAGGGGGCGTTTTCAGCACAAAAAATTGTGCTTGCAAAACTTGGCTTATACTCGAGTATATACGGTATTATTATTATTATTATTATTATTATTATTATTATTATTATTATTATTATTATTATTCCATTATACAGCATTTATATAATTCCATTATACATTTATTCCATTATACAGCATTTAAAAATAAATAAATTCCTTTCCTCCCTAGGGCTTATAAAATAGAGCAGCCAATGTCAGTCCATACAAACATCCTCTCCCAGCCTGTGCAATATATTTGTATTTTGTTTGTAAAGTATTATGGCTACATTTTATTTTCCAGTAAAACATTCCAGACTAAGAAATTCATGAGATTCTTTTTTCCTGGTAGCTGCTTATGGGTTAAAATAACAAATATGCCAACTATCATCATTGAAATTCCCTACTGCTACAATCTGATGATTCCATGGTTTTCTTCCTTATTCTTACTAATTCCAGGCAGATATGTAGCACTGCTAGAGCTTGGCGCTAAAGTTATCACATGTGGGCATTGAAGGGATATAACATAAGGAATTGATATATACATTTTTTTAAGTTAAAATTTTAGGATTTGTTCCATCAGTGGTACAATGATCAGGAATTCTTCATTCTTTGTTCTTCATGCTGATGGGATAGATAGATAGGGATAGGGAGGAAGCCTTGTGTGCCTGTCAGGACTAAGGTAAAATAAATTTACATACTAAATTGCAAATTCACCTTATGTCCCTTACAGCCACACAATGACTTGAATGTAGCAAGCAGAATCTCCAAGGGGATAGCCTCTTGCATGGTTAATTTAAATAGTTCTTCATATACATCATTTTGGTCCCATGTCCTCCTTGCAGGTGCTTACACAGGGGCAACTGACTAACAATAATTTTAAGGGTTGCATAATCCCAGCAATTAGTTGACAAATTAACTTTTGCTTGTTTGTTGGCTGACCGCTGGGTCCTTTAAATGGGGACGTTATCAGCCCATTTCAAGTAATATTTACCTCCTGTAATAGTCCCAAAACCTTCTCTGAAGATCTTTCACAGAGTATATAGTGAGCAAAAAAAGTTATCGGAGCCCATGCTAATTTGCTCTACTGAGATCAAGGAGCTTTTTTATTTTATTTTTTAAACAATTTTTATTTTTACAACAGTGCCCAGTAAACAGTTCGAATGGTACAACAAAACATTAGAACAACATTAAAAATGGTACACATGTCTCAATGGATTCACAATTCATCCCTCCTAGGATGTAGTCACTTCGGAACAAAGTCCAACAATTGAATGGGGGGGAAGATCAGGCTTGGACCCCAAGGTGAAATAACAGGTCCCACTCTAGAACCAACATAAGAATGGTACCAGAAAACCCACAAGTAAACTATGAGGTATAATGGGTAAGGAGAGTTACAGAAACATTCGAAAACAGGCACTAGAGGAGACGCAAATCAGCAGGATTGAAGGTGACAAAACAGCCCTGGCTCAACATTCAGTAGAGAGGCCCAGGTAAGACCCCCAGCATGTCTATGAAACTTTGAAAGCACCCAAAGAGCCTGACAGTTCTGCCATGGTGTTCAATTGTGTGTGAATAAGCAGGCGCATTTTGGAAGCCAGCTCGGGTGGGTCATAATAGTGAGTATGAACATTTTCCATTTGGTAAAAAAAAAAATGTGACCATGTGGTCTATGCACAATCTTACATCCGCGCTCCGGCCAGACACACTGGCCATGAGAGCTCTGTCATGCCCTGCTGCTGGCAGGGCTGGGATTTGCATTGCGGGACTCGCCCGCATTCGAATCCCAGTCCATCACTCACCTCCCTGTCCTTGCAGCCCCGGTGCACGTGCCCCCACCTCTTAGGGCACGTGCGCGCAGGAGCTCTCACTCTTAATGGGCCATTGCTCATTTAGTCAAGTGTCAACACCTGCACCCTGGTCCTTACATATCAGCTCCTCCCTTGGTTCCGGGACGGATCTTTGGTTGTCTATTACCATAGTGAACGTTCTGTGTCTCTGTTACTGTGTACCTCTTCCTTGCTACCTTCCTACCCTGCACCTGTGTTCCTGCCCTGACCTGCCAGTCTCCTTCTGTGCCACGCCACCTCCCAGCTACCTGTGTCAATGAGTCATGCCAGGGGTAGCAAACTGGGTGCCTCCTGCCACAGCAATACCATCCTGCTTTGCGGCGGGCTCTGATGAAAACCAGCGGCACCTTATACTCCGCTCCCTGGCACGGCTCACGTCTTCATCCACACAGGCCCAGAGGATCCACCACCTGCCATGACCATAACAGTAAGATCTGGCCATGGATCCCAGATGCCAGATGCCATTGTGGCTCAACAGTCGCAGCAGTTAGCCTGTCAGGCACAACAACTGAATCAACTCACTGCCATGGTGCAACAGCTTCTTGCTGCTCAGTAGCAACAACAGCAGCAGCCACCTGTTCCTGAGCCTCCTGTGTCTGCAGCTTCTCCTGGGATGAAGCTTCGTTTGTCCTTGCCGTCTAAGTATGACGGAGATCCCAAGCTGTGTAGAGCCTTTGTGACAGTGTTCTATCCATCTTGAACTCATGGCGGATCTGTCGACGCAATGAGAATTTGCGCCTATATTGTGCCAGTCCGTAGCACTTTCTCAAAGACTGTTCTGTATGTCCTCCACATCCGGGAGAACGCTCTCATCTTGAACAAGTTGGAGTGGCATCCCTTGATGTCCATATTTCCTCTCCTCACTTGACCACCCTGGTTCAAGTGTTTACCTCTGCCAAGACTTCTTTCATTGCTTCTGCTCTTTTGGACTCCGGTTCCGCAATTAACTTCATTGGTGCCTCCCAGGTCCATAAACACCATCTTCCAGTGTCTCGTCTTGCCAAGCCCTTCTATATCTCTTCTGTTAAGGAGCAAAATCTGAACTGTAATTTGCAATTTCACACGGAACCCCTCATCATGCAAGTAGGAAATTTGCATAAGGAAAAAATTGAGTTCTATGTGCTACCACATTGTACTTCGGAGCTTCTTCTTGGTCCTCCTTGGTTTCAATGTCATTCTCTACAACTTGACTGGAAATCTGGTGAAATCACTTGTTGGGGACAATATTGCCAAGATCACTGTTTTGTTCCCCCTGTGATATCTTCTGTGCCTGTTAAACTCAGACGTAAAATCTTGAATTGAGGATATTCTTCTTTGCCAGTTTGTCACCTGCTAGTGCCTTTCAGCCTTTGCCCATTCCAGAAACCCCTTGGTCTCATGTAGTGGGGAACTTTTTGAGTTCCAAAGAAGAGGGGGAGACTAAAGGGGTGGTACTGTAACATCCGCGCACCGGCCAGACATGCTAGCCGTCAATGCTCTGTCATGTCCCCGCTGCTGGCGGGGCTGGGATTCGCATTGTGGGACGTGCCCGCATGCGAATCCCAGAATGTCACTCACCTCCCTGTCCTCACAGCCCTGATGCGCGTGCCCCTGCCAGAGCTCTCACTCTTAACGGGACAGTGCTCATTTAGTCGAGTGTCTACACCTGCGCCCTGTTCCTTAAATATCAGCCCCTCGCTTGGTTCCGGGACGGATCTTTGGTTGTCTATTGCCATAGTGAAAGTTCTGTGTCTCTGACCTGCCATCTTGCCATGTCCTGCCAGTCTCCTTCTGTGACATGCCACCTCCCAGCTACCTGTGTGGACGAGTCATGCCAGGGCTAGACCATCCCGGTTTTGCGGCGGGCTCTGGTGAAAACAAGCGGCACCTTAGACTCCGCTCCCTGGCATGGCTCACGTCTTCATCCACACAGGCCCAGAGGATCCACCACCTGCCGTGGCCACAACACACAAGAATACCTTTTTTCCTATCTTAGGTGAATAATTGCTTCAGTGACTTAGATGTAGTACGGTAAGTAAAGTAGTGGACAGCCCTTCTCGCAGATTCCCAGTTTCAAGATCAAGGAGCTTTAGCGATGGTGCTGTATACTGTTCACATAGTGGGCTATACTGTTATACTGTACGTCTGGTAACATCTGGGGAAGAGTGACACACGTGTGCATGGCCTATTTCAAACTGAGGGGCAACTTGTCCATAATCATCTGGAAACTACATCTGCAGAGTCTTGGTAGAGTTAGCTCTGAAAAAGGAATGAAGGCTCTAAACCTTCTTTTAAGTAAGCATTAGAAATCAATTGTCTGATCTAGTGAGAGGTGATTGACACGGTGCCCTTGTGCCCCGTGTTGGAAGCTGAAAAATAAAATCAGATATTCCTCTCGCTAAGGGTACCTGTCTTATTCAGATATCTGCAGATGGAGAGCCAAGTCCAGCAAGCCCTACTAGATTTCTTCTTTAGCAGAGCTGTCCTGTGGAAACATAAGAAGAGAGGTAAACAAGTTAATGGTAACATAGGAGACCTTTGGCTTGAAATATAAGAGCAATCTTAATGAGACCATCAGACAAAAACACTATAGGGAAGATTTATCTAAACTCGTGCAGAGGAGCAGCATTTAGTAATGTTCTTTAATTCATTTTTTGAAATGTTACCATCCTCTTAGGAGTAAGCGTACAGGTGTTTGGCTTGGCAGATCCAGACATAGGGGGAGATGTGTGAGGTTCACTCACTCCTAAGAAGAAAGTAACGTTCCAAAAATTATGAACTAAAGAGCATTCCTTTAAAATTGTGGCCTTTCTTAAGGTCCTAGAGATTAGAAGAATACACCAATGACAAAATGTCTGTAAAACACGGTCTCTAAATATGGAGATAGCTTTGAAAAACCTCCTAACAAAGTGGTATTGATCACACCAGATACTAAAAATGGCAGACAATGCAGCAACTTGGACCTTGAGGGTTAATAAACTGAGACCCTTATTAAACCTTCCTGAAGAAAATCCAGAACTGTAGCAGCAGAAAAAAAAGGCAGTAGGTGGTACAACTTAAAAGAGTTGCTGTAGATCTAATCTTTTAATAGATCTTGTTTGTAGTTTAGGGTATTGGATAGCCCTGGTATCTCAAAAGAGCCATGTCAACTTCCATGATCTCAGCTTAATGCTGCAGAGGGTGTGACACATCTGGATGCCCTATAACCAGGGTTGTGTTTAAGGGTTAATATGCAGATGAGATCCAGACAAGTGCATCAGTGAACCAAGCTCTCTTGGACCAATAACAGGCTATAGCAATGAGAGTAGCTTGATCGTTCTGTGACTTAGACTAAACCCTCTAAATGACTGCTATTGATGGAAAGTCCAATGGAATTGTCATGACATCCACTGTTAGAGGGTTGTCCACTTTTAAGTGACTCCACTTAATCATAAAGTTGTCTGCTTCTACATTTTATGGTAAAATGAAGGGGCACGATATGGTGCCAAAAGGGATATAGGTAAACTGGTACTATATGCACATTTGGATATAGGTGTCTATGAGGGCTTAGGATCAAGATATCCTTACTGTAACAAAGAAAGAAAAAAAAATTGTCCCTGTAGTTAAGTACTCAGATCAGTGGTCACTCACCTATGTCAGTAGCTGGATTTGCGTCTGGACCCCGAGCGCGCTTTCGCTCCTTCCTCAGGGGCTAATGTTACTGTGTAAAGTAGGCGTTTATATATGGGGCCGGCATGTACCCGATTTCCGGGACGCCACTCTGACTTCCTGTTGTTCTCTTTTGACCATCGGCGCATGCGCACCTCGTGCAGCCGGAAGAAACACTAATCCACCACCGCGCCATTACGCCGAGCATCGTCTCCACGTCATATTGACGTGGAACGCTGATCTGCGTTCCACTGACACAGAAGGAGGACAGCACCGGACTGCATGAGGGTGCGCATGCGCACATTGAGAATAAACATAAAAAGGTAACTAAAGGTTGAATATAGTTCGAAATGGTCTATACCCTTCCACTATGCCTCAGTCCAAGCTTTTATAAATTAGAATGTTGATTTCTGTGATCACCATCTTAACACCTATTTATATGCATTATATCACCAGTAGGAATAAGACCATGTAAGAAAAATATACATATATTAAAACAACCTATTTGTGCACATAATCTATGTATGTGTCGTGCCATGGTCCCGGTGCATAGATATGCACCACGATCATGGCAGTCCACAAAACACACTATAAAAGACCATATTTTCCCTCTAAAATGTGTCAAGGTCATATAATCACCCCATGACATATAAATATTAAGATGCATGACTGCATGCATGTCCATGCGTGCGTCCACGAACGGGCGTGCATGACTACATGCAATAAAATGTTCAAAAATCTGTGAACCACTCTCTAAGTGTCAAAAAATAAACATGAAAAATAATCACATTGTGCTATATCATTTTATACACACATATCAAAAGAAAAGTCATTAGGGAAGGAAAAAAGGGGGCAGGAAAGAGGGTTAGGGAGTGATGGAACACAGTGAGGGTAGACTTGTGGGGGCAAGAGGGAGGGTAAGAGATATTATAACGCTATGTCAACATAGTTTGAGCTGTTCCCATTCGTTTTCTTCTTTTTCCATATGTTTGAATATTGCTCTTTGCAAGATTTTGATTTTTGGCCTTTTGATGTCAGAGAGTATTACGTCCTGCATTATGGCCCGCGCTCATAATAAACTAAGGATAAGATACTGTGGAATGCTTAAAAACCTACTAAAAAAATCAGAAACACAGAACAATTAAAATGTTACAGGTGGACATGTTTCACAAAAAGGAAGCAAAACTTAATTGTTCATTTAAGCCTTGTGGTGCCAGCGTTCCAAGTGTCACTATCCATCGACATTCTTTCCTGGCTAATAGGTTCCGCTGATCACCCCCCCCTAATGCCAGTATGTACTCTCTCAATCCCTCTAATTCTCAGTCCCTGTGGATCTCCTTTGTGCGCAAGCTTAAAATGCCTGGGAATTGTTTTCAGAGTGTGGATGTCATCTATTTCCCTTGCCGCTAAGATATCTCTCACATGTTCGCGTGCTCTTATTCAGAAAGGGTAAAAATATTAAAGATATACTGGTGAGGAGCCATTACACCCCAACATCTAACAACCTGTTTAGCTCCAGAGGGCCCAGGACGGGATGTTTTCCTTGCGGAAGTTGTAAATCATGCGCCAATATTGTGAGAGCAGTGGATTTTGCGTCGGCAGATGGAGAACGCACATTTAAAATTCATCAAAATATATCTTGCAGCAGCTGCAACGTGATTTATTACGCGACATGCGTCTGTGGCAAGATATATGTTGGGCTTACGTCCAGAGAGTTAAGAATAAGAACATGTGAACATGTGAGAGATATCTTAGCGGCAAGGGAAATAGATGACATCCACACTCTGAAAACAATTCCCATGCATTTTAAGCTTGCGCACAAAGGAGATCCACAGGGACTGAGAATTAGAGGGATTGAGAGAGTACATACTGCCATTATGGTGGGTGATGTGTGGAATCTATTAGCCAGGAAAGAATGTCGATGGATAGTGACACTTGGAACGCTGGCACCACAAGGCTTAAATGAACAATTACGTTTTGCTTCCTTTTTGTGAAACATGTCCACCTGTAACATGATTTTAATTGTTCTGTGTTTCTGATTTTTTTAGTAGGTTTTTAAGCATTCCACAGTATCTTATCGTTAGTTTATTATGAGCACGGGCCATAATGCAGGACGTAATACTCTCTGACATCTTGCAAAGAGCAATATTCAAGCATATGGGAAAAGAAGAAAACGAATGGGAACAGCTCAAACTATATTGACATAGCGTTATGATATCTCTTACCCTCCCTCTTGCCCCCACAATTCTGCCCTCACTGTGTTCCATCACTCCCTAACCCTCTTTCCTGCCCCCTTTTTTCCTTCCCTAACGACTTTTCTTTTGATATGTGTGTATAAAATGATATAGCACAATGTGATGATTTTTCATGTTCTTTTTTTTTTTGACACTTAGAGAGTGGCTCACAGATTTTTGAACATTTTATTGCATGTGGTCATGCACGCTCGTCCATGGACGCACGCATGGACGTGCATGCAGTCATGCATCTTAATATTTCTATTTCATGGGGTGATTATATGACGTTGACACATTTTAGAGGGAAAATATGGTCTTTTATAGTGTGTTTTGTGGACTGCCATGATCGTGGTGCATATATATGCACCGGGACCATGGCACAACACATACATAGATTATGTGCACAAATAGGTTGTTTTAATATATGTATATTTTTCTTAAATGGTCTTATTCCTACTGGTGATATAATGCATATATATAGGTGTTAAAATGGTGATCACAGAAATCAACATTCTAATTTATAAAAGCGTAGTGGAAAGGTATAGACTATTTTGAACTATATTCAACCTTTAGTTACATGTTTATGTTTATTCTCAATGTGCGCATGCGCACCCTCGTGCAGTCTGGCGCTGTTCTCCTTCTGTGTCAGGGGAACGCAGATCAGCGTTCCACGTCAATATGACTTGGAGACGCTGCTCGGCGTAATGGCGCAGTGATGGATTAGTGTGTCTTCCGGCCGCACGAGGTGCGCATGCGCCAATGGTCAAAAGAGAACAACAAGAAGTCAGAGTGGCGTCCTGGAAATCGGGTACATGCCGGCCCCATATATAAACACCTACTTTACACAGTAACATTAGTTCCCTGAGGAAGGAGCTAAAGCGCGTGCGGGGTCCAGACACAAATCCAGCTACTGACATGGGTGAGTGACCACTGATTGCAATACTTAACTACAGGGACAATAAGGGTAAAAGTTAGAGATGTCGCGAATTGTTCGCCGGCGAACAGTTCCCGGCGAATTTCGCATGTTCGCGTTCGCATCGCCGGGCGAACATATGTGAAGTTCGATCTGCCCCCTATACTTTAACATTGCAGTAAACTTTGACCCTGTGAGTCAGAGTCAGCAGACACATTTCAGCCAATCAGCATCAGTCCCTCCCTTCCAGACCCTCCTACCTCTTGCACGGACGCCATTTTAGCCTCATTCAGCATGCTGCAGGCTTAGGAAGTGGAGGGTCAGAGAAGCTGCTCCTGTTGTATAGGGAAAGCGACAGCTAGGTTGCTGCTAGGTGGTGTATTCAGGGTCCAGTTTATTCCTAAAGCACTAGTGTAACATCTGCTTTAATGACAGCACCCAATAAAGCCCTTTTTAGGGCTGAAAGATATCAGTCCTGGTTGGGAGGGAACCGCTGGTTAAAAGGGGTACTCCAGAATCAAACTTAAGTTCCTTCAAGCAACTAACTACTACAGTATTAAAAGGGCTTAAAAATATCAGCTTGTTAGTCTTGCAACAGCTGGAGGCACCCTGGTTGGGAGGGAACCGCAGGTTAAAAGGGGTATTCCAGAATCAAACTTAAGTTCCTCCAAGCAACTATATACTACAGTATTCAAAGGGCTGAAGGATATCAGTCCGTTAGTCTTGCAACAGCTGGAGGCACCCTGGTTGGGAGGGAACCGCTGGTTAAAAGGGGTACTCCAGAATAAATATTAAGTTCTTTCAAGCAACTAACTACTACAGTATTCAAAGGGCTGAAAGATATCAGTCCGTGTGTTTTGCAAAAGCTGTAGGTATCCTGGTTGGGGACCACTGCTTAAAAGGGGAACTCCGCTGGCAAGCTTTTTTTCTTTAAAGCAACTAACTACTACAGTATTCAAAGGGCTGAAATATATCAGTCCGTGTGTTTTGCAACAGCTGGAGGCACCCTGGTTGGGGACCACTGCATAAAAGGGGAACTCCGCTGGCAAGTTTTTTTGCTTATTGTCACACTAGTGCAAATCACATTATGTGTGACACTTGTGCAAATTTAAAAAAAATACCTTTTTTGGCTGTTAAATAAAATCAGCCGTCACTGTTAGTTCACGTCACAGTTGCCATTTTTCCTGCCTGCAGGGCAAATTGTGTCACCCTAGTGCAAATCACATTAGGTGTGACAGTTGCGCAAATTAAAAAAAAATACCTTTTTTGGCTGTTAAATAAAATCAGCCGTCACTGTTAGTTAACGTCACAGTTGCCATTTTTCCTGCCTGCAGGGCAAATTGTGTCACCCTAGTGCAAATCACATTAGGTGCGACATTTGCGCAAATTAAAAAAAAATAAACTTTTTTGGCTGTTAAATAAAATCAGCCGTCACTGTTATTTCACATCACAGTTGCCATTTTTCTTGCCTGCAGGGTAAATTGTCTCACCCTAGTGCAAATCACATTAGGTGGGACACGTGTAAATTTAACCAAAAAAATGACAGGCAGAGGAAGGCCACCCCGCAGGGGCCGTCGTGGTGCTGGGATTCCCTTTGACCCTAGAATTGCCAGTGTTCAGAGGCCACGTACCCTGAACCCCCAAAGTTCTGAGGACTTAGTTGACTGGCTATCACAAGACACCCAATTTACTACTAAAGCTCGAAACCTTGACGCACCGTCCTTCTCCTCCTCTAGCTTAGCTTCTGGCACCTCTCATGCTACCACTTGCCTGCCTGCCACCACCACCAACACTAGCACCACAGCAGCTTTACTTGATCCGTCAGAGGAGTCATTTACACATCAGTTTGAAGACATGAGTGATGCACAACCATTATTGCCAGAGGATGTAGTTAACAGGGATATGTCTCAGTCAGGCAGCATTACACACATGGACGTACGGTGTGATGATGATGTTGTACCCGCTGCTGCTTCCTCTCTTGAGGTGTCAGATAGTGGTGGAGGTGTTGATGATGACGATGTGTCCGTGGATGCCACGTGGATGCCCGCTAGAAGAGAAGAAGAGAGGGAAAGTTCAGATGGGGAGACAGAGAGGAGGAGGAGATGAGTTGGAAGCAGGGGGAGGTGGTTGCAAGGAGCTAGTGGCACAGTCAGACAGCATGCATCGGCACCCAGGGTCAGCCAGACGGGACGCCAATCAACGCATGCTGTTGCCACCACCAGAATGCCGTCATCGCAGAGCTCAGCAGTGTGGCATTTTTTTTGTGTGTCTGCCTCTGACAACAGCGAGGCCATTTGCAACCTGTGCCAGAAGAAACTGAGTCGTGGGAAGTCCAACACCCACCTAGGCACAACTGCTTTGCGAAGGCACATGATGTCACATCACAAACGCCTATGGGATCAACACGTCAGTACAAGCAGCACACAAAGTCAAAGCCACCATCCTCCTCCTGGTCCAGCATCTTCAGCCAGGTCAACCACTGCTGCCCTCCTTGCCGCCTCTCAACCATTCGCCTCTCCGTCTCTCGCCTTGAGCAGTTCCTGCTCATCTGCCCAGTCAGGTGTCTGTCAAGGAGATTTTTGAGCGCAAGAAGACAATGTCTCAAAGTCACCCCCTAGCCCGGAGTCTGACAGCTGGCTTGTCGGAACTGCTAGCCTGCCAGCTTTTACCATACAAGCTGGTGGAGTCTGAGGCCTTTAAAAATGTTGTAGTCATTGGGACACAGCAGTGGAAGGTACCCAGACAAAATTTTTTTGCACAAAAGGCAATTCCAAACCTTTACTCCATTGTGCAAAAGGAAATTATGGCATGTCTGGCACACAGTGTAGGGGCAAGGGTCCATCTGACCACTGATACCTGGTCTGCAAAGCCTGGTCAGGGCAGGTATATCACCTACACTGCTCATTGGGTAAACCTGGTGACGGCTGCCAAACATGAAATGCGTGGCTCTGCAGATGAGTTGGTGACACCGCCAGGACTTGCAGGCAGGCCTGCTACCACCCTCTCTACTCCTCCTACTCCATCCTCTTCCATAACATCCTCTGCCAAGTCCACTCCCACTGCTGCATCTTGCTCCACATCACCGGCACCCCCCCCCCCCAGCTCCCCAGGTGCAATTCCACATCCCGGATACGGCAGCGTCATGCCATCTTCGGGTTGACTTGCCTCAAAGCGGAGAGTCACACAGCACCAGCGCTCCTGTCGGCCCTGAACGCACAGGTGGACCAGTGGCTGACTCCTCACCAACTGGAGATCGGCAAGGTGGTTTGTGACTACGGAACAAATTTGTTGGCGGCATTGAGGTTGGGCAAGTTGACACGTGCCGTGCATGGCACATGTGTGTAATCTGATTGTACAACGCTTTTTGCTCAAGTACCCAGGCTTACAGGATGTCCTGAAGCAGTCCAGGAAGGTGTGTGGCCATTTCAGGCGTTCCTACACGGCCATGGCGCACTTGTCAGATATCCAGCGGCGAAACAACATGCCAGTGAGGCACTTGATTTGCGACAGCCCGACACGTTGGAATTCAACACTCCTAATGTTCGACCGCCTGTTCCAACAAGAAAAAGCCGTCAACGTATATTTGTATGACCGGGGTGCTAGGACATCATCTGTAGTGTTGCTCGCGAATATTCGCAATTCAAATTTTATTCGCGAATATCGCATATTCGCGAATTCGCGAATATTCGCGAATATAGCGCTTTATATTCGTAATTAGGAATATTCGTTTTTTTTATTATTTTTTTTTTCACAGTACACATCACAGTGATCATCCCTCTCTGCTTCCAGCTTGTGTGGTGTAAAGAAGGCTCTAATACTACTGTGTGAGACCGGTGTGCGAATTTTCGCATATGCGAAAATTAGCATATGCTAATTTCCGCATATGCTAATTTCCGCATATGTTAATTTTCGCATGCGTGAATATTCACATATGCGAAAATACAACGAGAATATTACGAATATGCGAATATTCGCGAATATGCCGAATATTCGTCCATATATTCGCGAATATTCGCGAATTCGAATATGGCCTATGCCGCTCAACACTAATCATCTGCGGAGCTGGGAATTGTTTTGCCACGTTACTGGAGGCTCATGCGCAATGCCTGTAGGCTCATGTGTCCTTTTGAGGAGGTGACAAACCTGGTCAGTCGCACCGAAGGCACCATCAGCGACATAATACCGTTTGTTTTCTTCCTGGAGCGTGCCCTGCCAAGAGTGCTGGATCAGGCAGTAGATAAGCATGAAGAGGAAGAGTTGTGTACACCATCACCACCAGACACAGCCTTATCAGCATCGCTTGCAGGACCTCGGCAACGCTGGAAGAGGATTGTGAGGAAGAGGAGTCAGAGGAGGAATGTGGCTTTGAAGAGGAGGAGGAAGAACAACCACAGCAGGCATCCCAGGGTGCTCCTTGTCACCTATCTGGTTCCCGTGGGGTTGTACGTGACTGGGGGGGAAGAAGATTATACCTTCCCTGACATCACTGAGGATTAAGAACGGGACATGTGCAAATGGTATCTTTCATGTTGTCGTGCCTGTTGAAGGACCCTCGTATAAAAAGGATGAAGGAGAACGACCTGTACTGGGTGTCCACGCTACTAGACCCCCAGTATAAACATAAAGTGCCTGACATGTTACCGCATTACAGCAAGGCGGAAAGGATTCAACAGGTCCAAAATAAATTAAGAAGTATGGCAGCATAATGTACAGCATATAAGGGTCATGTCCCAGCACAACCGGGATCTAACAGGGGAAGAGGTGAAAGTAATCCTCCTCCTCCTCCCACGAACACACCGGCAAGGACAGGAAGCTGTACAGACATGCTGATGATGGAGGACATGTGGAGCTTTTTAAGTCCTACGCATCACCACAGCCCTTCGGGGTCCACCATCAGAGAACGACTTGACCGACAGGTATAATACTACCTGGCCTTAACCGCAGATATCGACACTCTGAGGAGCGATGAACCCCTTGACTACTGGGTGTGCCGGCTTGACCTGTGGCCTGAGCTATCCCAATTTGCGCTTCAACTTCTGGCCTGTCCCGCTTCAAGTGTCCTGTCAGAAAGGACCTTCAGTGCAGCAGGAGGTATTGTCACTGAGAAGAGGAGTCGCCTTGGTCAAAAAGTCTTGATTACCTCACCTTTCTTAAGATGAATGAGGGATGGATCCCGAAGGGACTGACACTGGGTGATACATTTGACTGAACAAGGCCTGATCAGATGACTTGCCTTGGCCTAAAAATGGTCCACACGCTGCTGTATTTGAACTCTGAATGCCGGATGACTTGCGTGACTTATCCGCCACCAACTAGGGTTCAAGCCGCAATGTTTTAGGGCACTTTCTGCCTGGCAAAACAAACTGAAATTTTTAAGGCCACTGCTACAGCAGCGGCTGTGACAATACCAAATTTTCCAGCCAGGTGTACATGCCTAATTTTTCTGGCCTCTGCTGCTGCACTTGTTACGGTGCTGCAATTTTTATGGCCGCTGCTACAGCTGCGACAATACCAAATTTTCCTGCCAGGTGTACATGCCTAATTTTTCTGGCCTCTGCTGCTGCACTTGCTATGGTGCTGCAATTTTTCTGGCTGCTGCTACAGCTGCGGCTGCGACAATACCCAATTTTTCATCCATGTGTGAATGCCTAATTTTTCTGGCCTCTGCTCCTGCACTTGTTATGGTGCTGCAATTTTTATGGCCGCTGCCACAGCTGCGACAATACCAAATTTTCAAGCAAGGTGCACATGCCTAATTTTTCTGGCCTCTGCTACTGCACTTTTTCTTGTGCTGCAATTTTTCTGGCTGCTGCTACAGATGCGGCTGCGACAATAACCAATTTTTCATCCATGTGTACATGCCTAATTTTTCTGGCCTCTGCTTCTGCAATTGTTATGGTGCTGCAATTTTTATGGCTGCTGCTACGGAAGCGGCTGCAACAATACCACATTTTTCAGGCATGTGTACATGCCTAATTTTTCAGGTACTCTCTGCTGACATCTCTGTTCATTTTTGCAACCGTGGATATTAGATATATGCTAAGGATAGCATGATGGATCTAACTATGTGCTGCCTAATATGGGGGAATCTATTTGCTGTCTAAAGTGGGGAATCTAACTATGTGATGCCTAAAGGGGGGCTCTATGTGCTGCCTAAAGGGCGCTAAAGCACGTTATTCCAAACCATTTAGGAATAATAGGGGATTTATGCCCTTTATGGATTAAAACCAGACTCTGCATCAACTATGTAATTTTCCATGGCAGTTTTGCCATGGATCCCACTCCGACACGCTACAGTCCAGGTGTTAGTCCCCTTGAAACAACTTTTAAATCACTATTGTGGCCAGAAAGAGTCCCTGTAGGTTTTAAAATTGGCCTGCCCATTGAAGTCAATGGCGGTTCGCCCGGTTCGCCGGTTCGCGACATCACTAGTGATAGTGACCCCTATATGGGGATAGGAATGTACCACTTGGTGCCCCTTCACATTGCCTAGTCTCTGATCTATATCGGATAGTTATGTGATCACTGCATATGGATGTTCTGTACCCACTGGTATATACTATTGTAGCTGCCTTTGTAACTCTGGTCTGTTTATGTCTGTAACTCCGGCTTACATCATCATAATCATTGATACTGTTTCTTAAAGTGTACTTTAATAAAAGTTATTTTTTTTGATTCAAGTGGGAGTCAACTTGGTTTTTTATATAGTGTAAAAAAGATCAACTCTTTATAAGACAATGAAACATATAAGAGCATTCAACAATGGAAATTACAGTATAATAAAGTAGAACACATACTACATTTAAATCTGAGCAGTGGGTCCAGAGCAGACACAGTAAAGGGAAATCCACCTGACAGGGCAGGTGGACAAGTATGTTCCGCACCAGGACACCACACCTGACACTTGTTAAATTCTTCACAGACAGGGTGTTTTTTAGGGCTTACTGACAGGGTGAACATGAGGGATAGATGTGGCCCAGAGGATATTGACACCTTCATCCAATTTTCACGATGAGGTCTGTCAAACTATTGCTACTGCCCCCGAATCCTGGACTGAGACAATTTGACTTTACCCTGGGAGGCAGGATCGTACAGTCATTCTGGAACAGAAGAATTTAGATTAGACTTGAGGCCTGCTCGTATTATAGGTATGGGGACAGAAGGAAACAGAAGAGGTATTCTCACTCTGCTGGCTGAGACCAGACTCCCTAAATTAGGGCTCCTCCCTGTCTGGAGAGATGATAGCGGGGAAAAGGAATCACCTCTCCTGTCCTCAGGTTGTCTGTGATATTTCAGCTCAGTTCCTTTCTGCAGAGTTATCTATGGAAACCACTTCCACATGAATAGATAAATGCTGTTTATCCAGCACCACTCATCTCTGTATAATCCTCAGTATATCATGTACAATATACACACATATTTACAAAAAGGTCAACTGAAAAAATCAACATGTATCATAAACTCATAACTGGTAAGTACAATACTGTTTGCATTAAGTAATAAGTGCCTTGATATTCTGCACCATGCCCTCTATGACGACCCTCTAGTCTGTGCAGGCCGTATATATTTGAGGTTTTACTCAGAGCACTGTAGGTGAGGCATGCTGTTCTGTTAACTATAGTCAGATCCTATGTTTCAGTGTTACTACATGTGCACCTTTTTATCTGGCATAAAAGTATATGCACCAGAACTGATCCCTACAACAGTAAATGAGGTGTTGTAAAAAGGAAGAATGAGTGAAAATGTACAGGATGCCGTGTGAGTCATTACTATGGACCAGGTAGTGAAGAGAAATGGGATTTAACATTTCTCCTCTGGCATTGGTTTTCAGTGTAGGATACAGTCTCTAATGCAAGCCGCATGTTCCGAGCCTTGTTTATTAGTGACCTCTAATGGTCGAGATCTTCATTGTTCTCAGTCTGCTCTTTCAAAGTCCAGTGCATCGGGAACTACTTAAGATTGCGGTTAGCTCCAGTGCCCTTATGAAGTGCAGAATTCTTTGAAATAGACAGCAGACATTATTTTTATTTTTTCATATGATTACTGAGTGTTTTAGTATTGGAGATTGCTCTATCTATGACTGACTCATATGTTAACTGTGCCATGAAATGTGGCTGAAAATGCTCGGTGTATATCATGAGGCACTTTAAAACAGAGATCACATCGCTGGCGCTAAGTCATAAAAAAACAGCCCCCTTTACCTTGAAGGATTTGTGGTTAAGTCAAACACCTACAACTGGAACAATATCCGACTCCTTTACTGATGGATCGGACTTGGGCTTTGACCTGGTGATTTAATTAATCCGACAGTACAAACGAATGGGGCGCCCCCCGGGGATGGTGGGAAAGAAATATACAGAATACATCAGGGCAGGATGTTTTATTTAACTTGCTGATCTCTGTTTGGGCAGACTATCTCCATAATGGATACATTTACTCTCATGATGTCAGTTACCTTTCAGCGAATATGAGATGGATATATGTAGAGCAAAAGAGAGAACCAAACTGATAGAATGAATCCACGCTAAAGAAATCTTCCTAGGAGACAATGATGAAGTTCAATCTGCACTTGGATCTATCACATAACCCCCAAGTCATTTTTCACTGCACAAAATAGTGTTTCCAAAGCAGAGCCTCCAGCTGTTGTAAAACTACAAGTCCCAAAGGGGAGGGCTATATATATATATATATATATATATATATATGACCAGAGCATACATATCTTGGGGTTAAAAGACTAAGTGCAAGTTTACCTAAAATAATTGATGTTATTTTGAACGCAAAGAGTGGTCTCACCAACTATTGATTTGATTGAGATTTCTGTTTATTTATTTTTTGCTAATTAATTAAAATAAACTATTAAAGGGGCTGTCCAGGATTAGAAAATCAGAGCTTTTTTTTTTGCAAGAAAGCACCACACTTGTTTTCAGGTTGTGTGTGCAACTCAGTTCCAATGAAGTAATAAGAGCCAAATTCAAATACCACGCATCACCTGATAACAAGTGTGGTGCTGTTTTTAAAATGAATGATCTCAGTTTTTAAAAAATTCCTGGATAACTCCTTTAACACTTCGATTTTTGAAAGCATTATTACTTTGTGGTATTTTTCAACACCTGCCTAAAACTTTTACACAGTACTGTAGTTGTGTAGAAAAAGTGCCAATGTATTTAATTTAAGGAAATCTTTGATCATTCTAGCAAATTAGTCAAGTAGGTGGTCCTACTTATAGATTGACAGGTATATGTATGTAGGTGTGCATATATAGTAGTTTAATCCGGTTGCCGTCTATGGACGAGCCAGCTCATCCTGAGACGGCAAGCAGTGTATGACTCGAGCCCACATCATACTGGCCGGCCCCCAGCTGATTTCTGTAGCTGGGGGCCGGCGTTAATAGCCGACATGCAGCGATTGCAGTGGCCAACTATTAACCCTTCAGATGTCTAAAGGGACATTTAAACCATCCCTGGTGGTCCAGTGGGGTGGATTGCCCCCCCCCCCCCCCCGCAGAGCGATCAAAGAGTCCGATCAATAAAAAAATGGTAGAGCTAAAAACTTCAGATCACGGTGCAAAAAAATGAGCCCCCATACCGCCCGTACCCAGAAAAATAAAAAAGTTATAGGGGTGACAATTTGAAAGGGTTATAATCTATAAAAAGTAAGGAGGAAAAAACGAAAATGCAAAAATGGAAAAACGTTCGGTCACTGAGGGGTTAACCCCTTAAGGACTCGGGGTTTTTCCGTATTTGCAGTTTTGTTTTTTCCTCCTTACCTTTAAAAAATCATATCTCTTTCAATTTTTCACCTAAAAATCCATATGATGGCTTATTTTTTGCGCCACCAATTCTGCTTTATAATGACGTCAGTCATTTTACCCAGAAATCTACGGCGAAATGAAAAAAAAATCAATGTGAGACAAAATTGTAAAAACAAAAACGCCATTTTGTAAATTTTGGGGGCTTCCGTTTCTACACAGTACATTTTTCGGTAGAAATGATACCTTATCTTTATTCTGTAGGTCCATACGGTTAAAATGATACCCTACTTCTATAGGTTTGATTTTGAGGTACTTCTGGAAAAAATCTAAACTACATGCAGGAAAATGTATACGTTTAAAATTGTCATCTTCTGACCCATATAACTTTTTTATTTTTACGCATATGGGGTGGTATGAGGGCTCATTTTTTGCGCCGTGATCTGAAGTTTTTACCAGTACCATATTTGCATTGATAGGACTTATTCATTTTTTCATGATATAAAAAGTGACCAAAAATGAACTATTTTGGACTTTGGAATTTTTTTGCGCGTATGCCATTGACCGTGCGGTTTAATTAACGATATATTTTTATAATTTGAACATTTACGCATGCGGCGATACCACATATGTATATTTTTATTTTTATGTACACTGTTTTTTTTTTTTTTTTTTATGGGAAAAGGGGGGTGATTCAAACTTTTATTAGGGGAGGGGTTAAATGATCTTTATTCACTTATTTTTTCCACTTTT
This sequence comes from Hyla sarda, assembly GCF_029499605.1. Classification (NCBI taxonomy): domain Eukaryota; kingdom Metazoa; phylum Chordata; class Amphibia; order Anura; family Hylidae; genus Hyla; species Hyla sarda. The sequence continues at coordinate 360,434,795 of NC_079191.1, forward strand.
ATTTGCAGTGTTATAGCTCCCATAGGGACCTATAACACTGCACACACTGATCTTTTACATTGATCAGTGGTTTCTCATAAGAAACCAGTGATCGATGATTCTGCCGCTTGACTGCTCATGCCTGGATCTCAGGCACTGAGCAGTCATTCGGTGATCGGACAGCGAGGAGGCAGGTAGGGATCCTCCAGCTGTCATGTAAGCTGTTCGGGATGCCGCGATTTCTCCGCGGCTATCCTGAACAGCTCCCTGAGCTAACCGGCATGGTTTCACTTTCATTTTAGACGCGGCATTCAACTTTGAACGCCGCGTCTAAAGGGTTAATAGGCGCTATTAGCCACGGGTCCCGGCAGTTGTTAGAGGCTGGGCCCAACCCGCTATGAAGCGGGGCCACGCCGTGGGCCCGCGTTATAGATCGGGAGCGGACTCAGGGCGTACAGGTACGCCCTGGGTCCTTAACAGGTTAAATTAAAAAAAGAAGTAAGGTTGCTATACAATAGGAGGAAGGTATAGAACAAGAACTGGCAATTAGGTTGTGTACCCTATACAACCTTAGAGTAAATAAATGTGAAGAGAAAAGGTAACCGTTCTCTAGAAAGATCCTTGTGTTTATATATATATATATATATATATATATATATATATATATATATATATATATATATATATAGTGTATGGGAGCTTGTTGTGTGCAATGAATCAGATATATTACTTGTATATATAGAGTATTGATGTTGTATCCAGTCAGTAGAAAAATAGAAATCAAATTACTTCATTAAATCGTTTCGGAGCATGTAATGCTCCTTTTTCAACAACTATTGAAAAGGAGCATAGCACGCTCCGAAACTCGTCTAGCCTACTAGCAATAAAGCACTACCACTTCAAGGTCTTTTAAGTTTATCCCCATCTGACATATAGACATGACTTTATCACCCGGAGCATTAAACCCACGTGGAAGATGCAGCCTGCAGCATCCACGGGCCTTCTCCGACTCCGGACATCACACAGTGATCTCTCCCTTCCCAGGCTCGCCGGCGACAGTGGATCGCCAACCAGGAAAGGCGATACCACTCTCCGGCTGGAACCATAGGTTGGTAAGTGTGAGACTGCCGCGGGACCGAACATTGGGATCGGTAAGCAGTGCACAGCACGCACCATTTTCCTCCAACAGGTTTCCTGCATAGGTTACCACTGTACCACTGTATACAATATCAAATAGGACATACCATCTACAGTACAGTGCACAGCACCTATCACTACAGGATTCTACTATACCAACGAATGCAAAGCATCAAATTGTAACATCACCCTGTATTCCCAGGATCAGAAAACAAGATTTTCTACTTATGTTTCAGGAACTAGAACTATCATACCTTTGCAATATCCCCTCAGATAAGCTTTGACCAGGACTCATTTTTATACTTAAGTGGCAGTACTATATTCTGTTTTATACGTTTATTATAATTTTTATGTTTTTTTATGAAATATTTTTATTTACGTTTAAAGTGAGCTTCTGCAAGGGCCCTGCAGACAGCTTGAGTTTATAATCATATACTTAATAAATGTGTATATTTTAATGATGTAATTTGATTTTTTCTTCACAATTATATATAGTAGTTAGAAGTAGCTGTATTAGTCCAGTAATGTGGATTCAAAATCATAGAATGTTGCAGAATCTTGTAATATCTTTTTTATTGGACTAACAGTATTTTGTAGAGACAAGCTTCAGGAGTTCTCCCTTTTTCAAGTCAAAAGCATTTCTGTGCTAATAAGCAGAAAACACACAGGTTTCATCATATACAGGGGTTAAAACAACAGAAGTGGAGAATTCTAAATAAGTTAGAGAGCTGTCAATTATTGAGTGGGGCCACCCACTTTACTACATAGCCCCAGAATGAGAAATCCCTCCTGTTCTCTAACATGATGCCTGCAAACTTAAAGGGGTACTCCACCCACAGATCCTTGGATTGCCAGCTCATTACCAAGCTTGGTTGGCATGCTGACACAATAGCAGGGGAAACCAAAACCTCAGACCTAATCATAAGGCTATAAAAAAATCAGGTTTCATCCTGTAAAGTTCCATGCAGCAATAACAGTTTGCCTAAATGAATTAGAATTGATTGCTATAGGGGTATTCCAGGCATAAACATTTATCACCTATTAGCCGGGAAGTTGAATTGTCATGACCGACTGGGAGGACAGGGATAGTGACCCCTAAGCTTTCCCTAGTAACAATCTCCCTGCCTACTTGCCCATTCGTCCTAAATGGTGAATCGACAACTTGGAGACGGTCCCGCCCTGCGCTAAAGTGAAGTGGCGTAAAAACAAATAATATACATAGTCGGTCACAGGTCAGAAACAGGGAAACTACCAGACAACCAGATATACCAGACAGAATATGAACTCACAAACAGGACAGAATATAGCGAACTAACATAGGACACTGTTCACACTGGACACAGATAACTAACACAAACAGATTAACTTCAGAGGACACAGATCAGTGAGTAGCATAGAGGACACTATAGACCAATTGTAAAGCACAGAGGAAACACTAGATCAGTGATCATGTACTCTATGATCAGTGCATGTACAAAAACTCCAAAGATCAGAAATCATGCACTCTCTAGACTCCCCACTCCACAAAAGGAGTAGACATTAATACTAAAGCCAAATAGACTACTAGCCAGCGGGGCACACTTTACTGTGTGTTCATGATGCTGACCTAGTAGGAAACAGAAATATAATACATGAAACAATGGACTAGAACCAAATGAGTATGAATAGACTCCGGGATACCAAACAGGAATTATAACATACAGAGCACAGGTAACACTAGACTCCGACAGTGTGAACACAGACTAAGCAGAAAGGACATACAAATCCTAAAAACCGACAGATGGAACACAGACTAAAATCTATAATAAACAAGACTATTTAACCATGGCTGTTAGGGTCACGGAAGGTGGTGGATCATCTGGGCCTGTTAGGATGATGACGTGAGCCATGCCAGGGAGCGGAGAGTAAGGTGCTGCTGGTTTTCACCAGAGCCCGCCGCAAAGTGGGACGGTCTTGCTGCGGTAGGCGGCACCCAGGTCGCTACCCCTGGCACTACTCATCCACACAGGTTGCTGGGATGTGGTGTGGCACAAAAAGAAACAGGTAAGACGAGGTCAAGGTAGCAGTAGATCAGGGCAGGTGGCACAGGTGCAGGGTCAGATAACAGAACAAGGATAAGGAACATGGATATCAGGAACATAGGAACACAGCATGCTTTCACTAGGGCACAAGGCAATAAACATCCGGCAGGGAACAAAGGGAGGAACTCATACTTAAAGACATGGTGCAGGTGTAGACACTTAATTAAATGAGTACTGGCCCTTTAAATGTAAGAGCTCCGGCATGCGCCCGCCCTAGGAGATGCGGGACATAACAAGAGAGTGCTCACGGCCAGCGTGTCTGGCCAGAGAGCAGATGTTACAATGGCTAAAACTCAGATAATATCACAAGATAAATGCAAGGTGCATGCTCAAGCAGACAGGAAGTGTTTTGCACAAATAACCAGCAGAGAATGCAGGAAACCTCTGGTTTAAATAGACCCATCTGAGTTCTCATTGGTTCTGAACAATAACTATTCCCTTTCCAAGGAGAATAGCAAACTGCTCACTACATCCCAGTGTGTGAACACACACCTAAACAGAAAAATACAAAAACAAACGGACATTACATGAATATTTCTAGATTTGTGGAGTTCACTAGGTCCCCTATCACCTGCCAGATTAGAGGACCCCTTTAGAGCTTATCTTTTGTCACAGATTTATGCTATCATGGTGTCACGTTTGGGCAGGGATGAATGAAGCCCTGAACTCACGCTCTCCCACTTGCCCTGCCTACTTGCATATCAGCCCTAGGCAACGGGTCCACAACCATGGTGACAGTCCATGCCTGAAAAAGTGCAGGGAGTAAAACATCAACAAAATAAACTTACAATACAGATGGAGGTCGGGACACTGTATGGAATCACACTAACAGAAATGATAACTAAACAAACACACAATATGCCACAGTCTACAAGCTGAGTCAGTACCAAGACATTACAGAAAACCCAAATTGCAGAAACAGGAGAGGAGTCAGAGTGGAACCAATGGATCAAATATGCCAGAAATACAAGATACAATACAAATGCTAGCTAGGAGCATGAGCTCTTTCGTATGCAATGCCTGCATGAATACTGAAGGTTTGAATAGGGAGATAAGCACATGAAAAGCCAATGAGGTCAGGTGACCATCCAGAGAACAGGGAGTTTCCACAGTAACTAGAATAACAGAAGATATCAGTGCAGATTAACCCTTGGGGTTCTCACAGTACCCCCCCTGGACCCTTAACCACCTGAGAGTACAATGGTCTTGACTTGGATACAGATGGACCATCAATAACTCATCTGTATCCTCAGCCTCCAAATCACACCACTAACTGGTGTCCTCACAGTCATCCTCCAGAATCCCACTGCTTCCCTCTGACTGCAAGTCCGCATGAGTGTTATCGTCAATTTGATTGCCCATGGTGCCACAACACGCGGATTCCGCCAGAGGTTGCTGCAAAACAGGCATTAGAACACTTTTAGATGTTAAATCAGGTTGTATACTAGAAAAAACAATGCCCCCAAAATAACTTTGCCAGGCATAGAGGCATGACATACCTGTGCGCCAAAGTGGCCTCCACGATTACCACTTGGGCGCGGATGCTTGACACAGGAGGGGATGAAGTGTGTATTCTCCCCACAGTAAAAGCACAGGCCGTTTAGTTGGTGAATTCTTCTGTGCTTCTCCGGGATATGAATTGACCCTATCTGCATTGTTTCCACCTCAGGCACACGTTGGTTATTACAGTCAGGTAAAGAATCGAGGAGAAGGATTAGAGGAAGATGAACACTCCTGTTTGCGCTCACGTAGACGTCTATCTAAATGGACAGATAACATCATGGCTTGGTCAAGGGTGTCAGGAGAGGGCTAAGTTACCAGCATGTCTTTTAACCCCTTAAGGACTCAGGGTTTTTCCGTTTTTGCACTTTCGTTTTTTCCTCCTTACCTTTTAAAAATCATAACCCTTTCAATTTTCCACATAAAAATCCATATTATGGCTTATTTTTTGCGTCGCCAATTCTACTTTGCAGTGACATTAGTCATTTTACCCAAAAATGCATGGCGAAACGGAAAAAAAAATCATTGTGCGACAAAATCGAAAAAAAAACGCCATTTTGTAACTTTTGGGGGCTTCCGTTTCTACGCAGTGCATATGTCGGTAAAAATTACACCTTATCATTATTCTGTAGGTCCATACGGTTAAAATGATACCCTACTTATATAGGTTTGATTTTGTCACACTTCTGGAAAAAATCATAACTACATGCAGGAAAATTTATACGTTTAAAAATGTCATCTTCTGACCCCTATAACTTTTTATTTTTCCACGTATGGGGCGGTATGAGGACTCATTTTTTGCGCTGTGATCTGAAGTTTTTATTGGTATGATTTTTGTTTTGATCTGACTTTTTGATCACTTTTAATTCATTTTTTAATGTTATAAAAAGTTACCAAAATACGTTTTTTTGGACTTTGGAATTTTTTTGCGCGTACGCCATTGACCGTACGGCTTAATTAATGATATATTTTTATAGTTCGGACATTTACGCACGCGGCGATACCACATATGTTTATTTATTTTTTTTTTACACTGTTTTATTTTTTTTATGGGAAAAGGGGGGTGATTCAAACTTTTATTAGGGAAGGGGTTAAATGACCTTTATTAACACTTTTTTTTTTTACTTTTTTTTTGCAGTGTTATAGGTCCCATAGGGACCTATAACACTGCACACACTGATCTCTCATCCTGATCACAGGCATGTATTAACACGCCTGTGATCAGCATTATCGGCGCTTGACTGCTCCTGCCTGGATCTCAGGCACGGAGCAGTCATTCGTCGATCGGACACCGAGGAGGCAGGTAAGAGCCCTCCCGGTGTCCGATCAGCTGTTCGGGATGCCGCGATTTCACCGCGGCGGTCCCGAACAGCCCGACTGAGCAGCCGGGATACTTTCAGTTTCACTTTAGAAGCGGCGGTCAGCTTTGACCGCCGCTTCTAAAGGGTTAATACCGCACATCGCCGCGATCGGCGATGTGTGGTATTAGCCGCGGGTCCCGGACGTTGATTAGCGCCGGGACCCACGCGATATGATGCGGGATCGCGGCGCGATCCCGCTTCATATCGCGGGAGCCGGCGCAGGACGTAAATATACGTCCTGCGTCGTTAAGGGGTTAAGGTGTCGGATAATTTCGGTCTAAACTGACAAGCCAAAGATGAAGTGTTACATCGAGAAGCCACGCACCACTTCTAAAGTCTGCACAATACTCCTCAACGGGTCTACGACCCTCCTTTAACCAGTTAAGGACCCAAGGCATACAGGTACGCCCTGACACCCTGGTACATAAGGACCCAGGGCATACCTGTACGCCCGTGGGAATTTTGGTCCGCGCCGTGCATCGGGCAGCGACTGGACCAGGGTGACTGCTGATATCGATCAGCAGGCACCCAGCGCAAATGCCCAGGGGGTCATCAGACCCCCACATGTCGACGATCGCCGCAAATCGCTGGTGAACCGCAAATTAAGGGGGAACGGGGTTGTCCATGACACCCACGAGCCCCCTGAAGTGATAGGAGTGAGGTGGTAGGGGTGCCACCCCTCCTATCCCTGCTATTGGTCATTAAGAAGCGACGACCAATAGCAGATCAGGGGCGGAGGGGTTAACTTTCGGTTCCCCCATTGATCCCATCCACAGTAGGCTGGGCAGAACGGGGAAACCGACAGGGAACGGTGCCGAAGTCCACTTCGGAGGCGACGATTGGTGGTGGTGATCGGCAGCAGCAGAGGATGGCAATGCGGTTCCCTGGATCCTACGGAAGCCGGTGAGTTGCCTAGCAACATCTGGAGGGCTACAGTCTGACCACTATACAGTGGTCTCTAAATTGTAGCCCTCCAGATGTTGCAAAACTACAACCCCCAGCACGCCCAGTGAGCTGTTTGCTGTTTGGCCATGCTGGGATTTGCAGTTTTGCAACAGCTGGAGGGCTACAGTTTGGAGATCACTGTGGCCATCTAGATCTTGCAAAACTACAACTCCTAGCATGCCCACACAGCAGTTTGCTGTCTGGGCATGCTGGGATTTGTAGCTTAACAACATCTGGAGGGCCACAGTTTGGAGATCACTTTGCAGTGGTCTCTAAACTGTAGCCCTCCAGATGTTGCAAAACTGCAAATCCCAGCATGCCCAAACAGCAAACAACTGTCTCGGCATGCTGGGAGTTGTAGTTGCGCACCTCCAGCTGTTGCATGACTACATCTCCCTGCATGCCCTTCGCCGATCAGTACAGCGCAAACTCCTAGTGGGAAACTCACTGTTAACTCCCGCCAGTGCGAATGTACCCTAAAAACGCTACACTAAACTATACTAACACATAATAAAAGGTAAAACAATACATATACACCACTTTACACTGTTCCCCCCCCCCCCCCCCCCAATAAAAAAAAACATATTGCACGGCAGTGTTTCCAAAACAACAATTCCCAGCATTTCCGGACAGCCACTGACTGTCCAGGCATGCTGGGAGTTTAGCAACAGCTGGAGGCACCCTGTTTGGGAATCACTGGCGTAGAATACCCCTATGTCCACCCCTATGCAATCCCTAATTTAGTCCTCAAATACGCATGGTGCTCTCTCACTTCGGAACCCTGTCGTATTTCAAGGAAACAGTTTAGGGCCACATATGGGGTGTTTCCGTACTAGGGAGAAATTGCACTACAAATTTTAGGGGCTGTTTCTCCTTTTACCCCTTATAAAAAAGAAAAGTTGGGGGCTACACCCCCTGTTAGTGTAAAAAAATCAAAATTTTACGCTAACATGCTGGTGTTGCCCCATACTTTTTATTTTCACAAGCGGTAAAAGGAAAAAAAGACCCACAAGATTTGCAACGCAAATATGTGGGCGTAAAATGCTCTGCGGGTGCACAACAAGGCTCAAGAGTGAGAGTGCACTATGTACATTTGAGGCCTAAATTGGTGACTTGCACACGGGTGGCTGATTTTACAGCGGTTCTGACATAAACGCAAAAAAGTAAATACCCACATGTGACCCCATTTTGGAAACTACACCCCGCACAGAATGTAACAAGGGGTATAGTGAGCCTTAACACCCCACAGGTGTTTGAAGAATTTTCATTAAAGTTTGATGGGAAAATGAGAAAAAAAAATTCACTAAAATGCTGCTGTTACCCAAAATGTTTCATTTTCACAAGGGAATATAGGAAAAAAGCCCCCCAAAATTTGTAACCCCATTTCTTCTGAGTAAGAACATACCCCATATGTGGATGTAAAGAGCTCTGCTGGCGAACTACAATGCTCAGAGAAGAAGGAGCACCATTGGGCTTTTGAATTGAAGGCCACGTGTGTTTACAAAGCCCCCATAGTGCCAGAACAATGCCCCCCCCCACATGTGACCCCATTTTGGAAACTACACCCCTTACATGTAATGTAATAAGGGGTACAGTGAGCATTTACGCCCCACATGTGTCCAACAGATTTTTTGAAACAGTGGTCTGTGAAAACAGCCCACTGTTCCAAAGATCTGTCAAACGCCAGTGGTGTGTAAATACTCACTGTACCCCTTATTACATCCTGTAATGAGGGGTGTAGTTTGGGCGGTCTACTGTTCTGGCACCACGGGGGGCTTTGTAAACGCACATGGCCCCTGACTTCCATTCCAAACAAATTCTCTCTCCAAAAGCTCAATGGCGCTTCTTCTCTTCTGAGCATTGTAGTGCACCAGCAGAGCACTTGACGTCCACACTTGGGGTATTTCCATACTCAAAAGAAATGGGGTTACAAATTTTGGGGGTCATTTTCTCCTATTGCCCCTTGTAAAAATGTAAAATTTGGGGAAAAAACAGCATTTTAGTGAAAAAAGAATGTTGTTTTTTTTCACTAAAATGCAGTTTTTTCCCCAAATTTTACGTTTTTACAAGGGGTAATAGGAAAAAATGACCCCAAAAATTTGTAACCCCATTTCTTTTGGGTATGAAAATACTCCATGTGTGGACATCAAATCTTGTGATCTACAGCCTCCCTAAAAATCCTACAATGTACTGAATGTATTAATAAGAAGATCATATTATGCATGAGTCAGATATACAGTAGATGTAGGGAGAAATTGATGAAGTGGTTACATTAAATTTAAAATCAAAATAAATAAAATTAAGAATTTTTTTTTCTTGTTTCTAAAGAAGAGTCTTAATAGGTAATAATAGGGATAAACAATTAAGGCAATTCATCTGACAAAAGTAAAAATATTCAGACTACAGCAGAGAGAACTCCCAAATATTTAAGCTTTAAGAATAAGAAGTAGGTCGGTCAGAATCATTATGTACATCCATTAGGTATCTATTAAACAAACTAATACATTTTAAGACATTTTGGGTATATAACAAACCAGTCATTGTTGACTATGGAAGCTGTGCAGGATCATGTAATATGAATTGACACCACAAGATGGCAGCAAATATAGCCAGTGGTATTACCACAGTAAGAGACCATTAAATGGTTATTCTAAGCCTTCGAACTTAATGGCCAATATCACGACTTTTTTATTATTATTTTTTTTGATGTTGCATTGCTTTCTACCTTTTCAGAATATCTATATGTAAAAAGAAATGGCAGCGCTTCCCATGGGACAGTACATCTGGATAATTGAATAATGCTAGCATGGAAAGGGAGAGTTCGTGCTCACCTTTCCATCTTGTCTAATAGACACAACGTCTGAAATCGTGTCAGATTAGTTAGTGCGGAGCAGCCTCCCGGTAATAAGGCAATGGAGAATCCCAGCCGATGGATCATCAGGTAAAGGAGATAACTGTATTAAAAGTCCGGGTATGCTGGTGCTATCCACACACAAAGTTAGTGACAGGAATCTGTGGAGAGCTAAATCAGTATTTTATTGAGACAAATTTAAATGTGTTTCAAGACAGAAGTCTCTTTTTCAATGAAGCAAGACTTACAAACATGAAGTACATGGGTGGAATTTAAAACAACTGATAGGCGCAACTGACAGGTTGCAAACAACTGACAGGTTGCCGGTCTGAATGACGTTCAATCTAAGAAAGCGCATCTTAATGACATATTTGTAACAGAATAAATTATATGCTTAAAAGTTATAAAAACATTCATAATAGGCATATCTATCTTATATATAAATGTAGCCTAAACACAAGAAATTGGAAACAAAATATATGATCTGCATCCACATAATAAATGAATTTTAAAATTGCGGCATTGTTGCTGCAATAGGGGCATATTGTATTAAGAAAAAGTTTTGGGGCATAACCAAGCGTAAGTAGAATAATTATAACACAGAAAAAAGACGCAACCAGCGCATGCGCAACGAGTCCCGGATTGGGGGCTATGACAATTCGTACTGGCCGGCCGGTGATTTCTGCACAAGCGTGGTGCTTAGAATCACATAATGACAGTTCTTATAGGCAGAGTTTGACTGGCCCTAAATAAAGAAGAGAGCAAACACAATCGGATTCTAGTGAGTATAAAGAGAATTTAACCAAAGAGCATATACAGTATACAGCTAGAAAAAAAAGCACAATAGAATAGTACTATGATATACATATGAAGAGGCATCTGAAATATGATAATGAGCGGACATAGACTTTATGTAGGGAAAATAGAATACCAGGTAAAAAAAATATCATACATTATCGATGCTCTCATTAAAGGGGTACTCCGGTGGCCAATGTGTTTTTTCAGTTTCTACTTACCCTTGCAGTTGAGTTTTCTTGTTATCTCTGGTCTCGTACTTGCTCTTTGTTTGTCTTTCTTTACCTTTCTTTACACAAGTGTGTCCTTGTAGTGTAGCATCTATTTTTGTTTTGCCTTTGTTTCAGAAAGTACAGCTCCCAGCATGCCTTGCCTGTCTCCTCTTTCAGTGCCTTGCCCAACTTGTTTTGCGTTGCCACACAGCCCTGTTTGTGGGCGTCTTTTTTTTCTTCCTCTTTAGCATGCACTTTTCCCGCCCTGCTCATTAGTATACTCATCCCACTCTCACTGTCAGCTTCTCACCCCACAGTCCCCACATCAGGGAACCAATCATATGTGACCCACGGATGCTGCTCTGCTTCCTGCGCTTCCCCCCAAAAGCAATGTCCCTGCAAGGGTTAACTGTGAGCCGCAGCAGGGGTGAATCATGATAGCGCTGCGGCTGACATGTTACTAATTCCCCCTGTATGAGGAACGTGCAATGGCTGGAGGAATCATGATGGCCGATTCCCCCCGCGGGCACACGGTCCCTATGGCGGGGAAGGGGTTACATGTCAGCGCTGCAGCGCTTATACAGGGTATTGAGTACATTGTGACCCGGGCGCAGGGCAGGCTGACAGCGGGAGAAGACATCCATCCTCCTTCAACAATTCAATGAATATTCATTACAGGGGTGTGGAAAAGGGGAGAAACCATTGCAGGAGAAAAAAAACAGCAACGGCTGCAGCACTGACGTCTTGTTCACAACAGTGAACAAACATGGCCGCAGGTGTGGACGACAGTCAAAAACATCCAGAAAAACTACTGAACTTCCTTCACAGAAAAGAGGTCAGTAAAAAAAACAGATATGCTGTGGACAGATGTATAACATGTGAATTATAAAAAAAAACTCGCTACAAACACGCTAGATAACCAAAAAACTGTGGTACCGGAGTACCCCTTTAAGACCTTCCGGATAAAGAGTGTTTATCCTACAAATTCAATAGGATTCACGCCTGCATAATTTCCCAAAATGGTCATCCTGCTCCTCAGAAATTTGTTCTAGTGCTGTGATGGTAAACTCCTGGAAGCTGCTATTATGTACTTCCATTGTATGACGGGATACACTATGTTTAGTACATTTATGTGTACCTTTTCAGAATTTTTTTCCCAGAAAAAAAAGTTAATAAATAGAAAAATGCTAGTATGCTGTCATTTTATCTGGACTCAAAAACAGATTGATCAATTAGAGTAATTTGGCCAAGTGAATAACTAGTGTTTGTTTTTTATGTAATGTATGTGCAAAAAAAATGTATTTTATGCTAACTCATTGCATATTTTGTAGTAGCAGATTTCTTGCAGAAATCTAATGTATTTCTGCAAGTCCCATTCAGATGGCCAGGGAACTTGTAGAAATTTCTGCAGCAAATCTTCCACAAATTTATAAAAGGTTTTGGTATTTTACATGTTTGTTTTTAACTTATCATTAGAGATTAGCGATGTTTTCAAAAATTAGATTAGTCTGATTTGCCAAATTTTTCTAAGTTTGTTTCCACCCGAATGTATTCGTGGCAAATCTATATTAAAAACGGCTATTTCTGGCCTACAGAGAGCCTCAATAGGGGTATAGAACACTTTGCTGTGTTCTAACACGCATATGGAGTATGCTGGGGTAGTGAAATAATACTGTTATTCAGAATAACATGCTGATTAGAGGCATTGCTTTCAGAATCACTGCCGCAGAGCGGCACAATGACAGAGCCTGGAGGTGGCATCAGTATGGGGAGACCATATAGTGGCTGTATGACACAGCAAGGAGGTGTTGGCAGCATGAGGAGACCATATAGTGGCTGATTGACACAGCTTGGAGGTGTTGGCAGCATGAGGAGACAATATAGTGGCTGAATGACACAGCTTGGATGAGGCTGAAGCATGAGGAGACCATATAGTGGATGAATGACACAACGTGGAGGTGTTGGCAGCATGGGGAGACCATATAGTGGCTAAATGACATAGCGTGGAGGTGTTGGCAGCATGAGGAGACCATATAGTGGCTGAATGACACAGCGTGGAGGTGTTGGCAGCATGAGGAGACCATACAGTGGCTAAATGACACAGCGTGGAGGTGTTGGCAGCATGAGGAGACCATATAGTGGCTGAATGGCACAGCGTGGAGGTGTTGGCAGCATGAGGAGACCATATAGTGGCTGAATGACACAGCGTGGAGGTGTTGGCAGCATGAGGAGACAATATAGTGGCTGAATGACACAGCTTGGATGAGGCTGAAGCATGAGGAGACCATATAGTGGCTGAATGACACAGCGTGGAGGTGTTGGCAGCATGAGGACACCATAAGCACAGTAGTTCCTGAAAATTACAGCCTGGAGCAGGCATCAGCATGAGCTTACAAGAGAGCTTCACAACCCCTAACATTAAAATGTTAATGTTGAAATCTGTATAGAAGATGTATGTTAGCTAGTGCTAACATCAAAAAATTTAAGGCACAGGCCCAGCAGCATCACTACACCATACAGTTGCTGAAACACACAGCCTTGATCAGGCAGCAGCAGAAGTATACAAGAGGGCTTAATAACCCCTAACATTAAAAGGTGAATATTGAAATCTGTATAGACGATGTATGTTAGCTAGTGCTAACATCAAAAAAATGTAGGCACAGGCCCAGCAGTATCAGTAAGCCAAGTAGTTCCTAAAACACACAGCCTGGATCAGGCAGCACGATGCGTACATAAGAGGGCTTCACAACCCCTAACATTAAAAGATCAATGTTTAAATCTCTATTGAGCATGTATGTTTGCTAGTGCAACCATAAAAAAAATTGTAGGTAATATCCAAGACAGTCCCAGCAGCATCAGAAAACAATATATTGGCTGAATGACACACCCTGGAGGTGGGGAAAGCATAAGGAGCCCATTTAGTGTCGGAATGGTACAGCCTGGAGGTGGCCAAAGCATGAGGAGACCATACAGTGGCTGAATGGCACAGCCTGGAGTTGGCAAAAGCATAAGGAGGCAAAATAGTGGCTGAATGAAACAGCCTGAAGGTGGCAGCAGCAGCATGGAGTCCTGAAAGTGACCCAGTGACAGAGTGGTGTGGTGGGTACCAATACCAGTACCCGGTGATAAAGGTGGCTGGAATGTTTGTAAATGGGAAGCAGTGCCTTAAATCTGAAGCGTAAGGTATTATACTGTTCACTCTGCAGCTGTACTCTCATACGTTTCCCCGTATATTGTACATACAAGTAAAATAAAATAAATATATATATAAGAGTGCGCGCTGAGTGGAGAAGGAGAAATGACAATTGATACGAAAAATAAGAAATGTGAGCCCACCTGGTAAGGGTGGTATATATATAGTGAGTGAGCACTTGAATGGGCTGCTGATGCATTGAGCGCAAGCTGGAAAGGTGGGGAAAAAAATCATATAATGAATAATCAATCGTGCTAAGTTGCCCAAATGATCTGAATATTAGTGCACTGTTGGAACATGTGAAATACCTAACGATAATGAATGTATGAAAGTGAACCGCTGTGTGAATATACACTAAGAGAAGTTAGGAATTTCAGCTGTCCGTGCGGTGGGCCTTTCTGGGGTACTCCAGCACTGCAAGTGATAGCAATGTTTAGTTTATTACATGTATATGACTAAAGTTGGATAAAGCTGGACACTGGCCCTGTTAACAGGGGGTACCTTCTGTTCCCTCAGTGAAATTCAACTGCTCCGATGAGCTCTCCGGGGTGGTCTCGTAGTCCTCTGGGTATGGATGGGCAGGTGGGTTCACATTTCTTATTTTTTGTATCAATTGTAATTTATCCTACTGCATATTCCTTCACTCAGCGCGCACTCTTATATATATTTTTAATGTCTTAAATCTGTTTGGCACTATCCATAATTGTGAAGGGTTGGTGTAGCACCATGGTCAATCTATTCTGATGCATCCAGCATTGGTGGGTGGAAATCCTGGCTGATCCATGCCTGATTCATCTTCACAAAGGTCAGCCTCTCCACATTTTTCGTGGACAGACGAGTTCTCCTTGGGGTGGCTATGGCCTCTGCACTAAACACCCGCTCTGATGACACACTACTGCCCGGGCAGGACAGCTTTTCCAGGGCAAACTCTGCTAGTTGCAGCCATAAATCGAGTTTGGCTACTCAAAAGTCCAGCGGATCTTCAAGGTTTGTTGGCATGGCCATGTCAAGGTGTACCACCACCTGCTGGTTCAGGTCCTGCTTCATATCTACCTGCTGCTGATGAGTTGCTTCACTATGTGGGTGAAGAAAGGTACTCATCAGCGACTGTAGACTCAGGCTGCTGCTGATGGAGCAGGTACTGCTCCTGCCACCCCACTCCTCCCCAGCAGCCATGGTGGTGGAAGGTGAGCACAGAGGGCACCCCGAGTAAGACCTGCACGTGGAAGGATGATGGCGCCGATAGGCATCAGCCAACTGACTATGTTGGATCTCTCTGTAGAAGGTCAGTTTGTCCTCCCTCTCAATGGATGTAAAAAAGGCCCTCATTTTGTGCCGGTAGCGAGGGTCCAATAAGGTGGAGAGACAGAAGTCATCCCTGCCTCCATCTCCACTGCATACTGCCACGGTGTGTTGGGTCCTCTGTCTCGCCTCCCTCATAACCCTCTAGCTCCTCTAGTTGATCATGCTCCTCTTCACCTGTCAGATGACTAGAAACACCGCCCATCTCATGAAACCTAAACTGTGCTCCACTGTGCCCCTCCTCCTCCTTCAGTTCGGCCCCCACAGGGTTCATGTAGCCGTGAGATGTAGGCACAACGTCTCCATTGCCCTGACCAGCCATCGTTTCCAACACTTGTAGTAAATGAAGCAGTGGAATTACATCGTTCATCCGTAATCCTGGTGACTTACTTATAAAGTGGCTTCCTCAAAGGGCCTGAGCAAAAGGCGATTGTCATGTATGAGCTGCCACTGGTTCACATTGAAGTTACACAGGAGAGTACCCCTATCCACTTGGATCATCAAGAAATCAGTGATGGCTTTACTCAGTTCGTACAGTCGGTACAACATATGGAGTGTGGAATTCCAACGTGTGGCAACATCACAAATCAGACTATGTTGGGGGATACAATTCTAACGCCGTGGTGGTTTGCGGTGTACGAGTGGCTGAAGTGCATGCAAAGTTTTCTTCCCATTGTTAGGATGTCTTCCAAATGGGGGAAACACTTCAGGAACTGCTTGACAATCAGATTTAACACGTGTGCCATGCAGGGCGCATGGCTCACCTTCCTTGTCGCAGTGCGGCCAAGATGTTCTTCCCGTTGTCGGTCACCATGGTTCCCATTTCCAGTTTTTGTGGAGTAAGCCATGCACCGTTTTCTTTACGAATGACTTTTAGCATTTCCTCCCCTGTGTGACTCTTTTCGCCAAGGCAAACCATGTGAAGAACAGCTTGACACCACCCTGCCCTGCACACATGGTATGCTGAAGGGCCACTGAGACTTGTCTGGGCAGTGGAGGCTGAGGACATGGTGGATGGTGAGTAGGAGGAGTCAGTCGCACACTGTCACAGGACCAACAGGCTGACAGCGTGGAGGAGGAAGCGGCGTGACCTGTCCAAGTTGGGGTTGAGGCTGTGCAGGAACCACATTCACCCAGTGATTCATGACTAAGGGTCCAGCTTGACCCGAAACGCGTTGGTGTTTTCTGTGCTATCCATGTGATCTTCAACAAAGTTCCTGTTTGATTCACCCTGCGCTGGATCCTCCCTTTCTTTGTACTGCTGTTTGGACCGGGAGCACTGCCAGCTAATCCGGGCGCAGGTGTGGGTGTCCAGCTGAGGTGAGCCGCCAATTCTACCTTTGCCACATTCACCCAGTGAGTCGTAAAGAATATGTATTTTCCCTGACCGTAGTTACAGCTCCAGATGTCGGCGCTGCCGTGCACTTTGGTATACCTCGACCGGCTCAAGTACTGAACCACCTTCTCTTCCACAAAATTGTACTGGGCTGGTACTGCCTTCTTCGCAAAGAAATGACAGCTTGGCACTCTCCACCTCGACTCAGCACAAGCCATCAGTTCTCTGAAAGGTGCAGAGTCCACCACTTGAAAAGGGTGAAACTGCAGCACAAGCAACGTAGACAGGAGCTTCTGCGCCGTTGAATGAGTGGGCGCATACTGTTGTCTCTTGGACATGGCTTCGCTGATGGATTGTTGGCAGAATGGCTGACTAAAAGTGGGAGGAACAGGAGCATCTGGAGCGACAGAAGGAGGGTATGACACACAGCTCCCTTCTCGTTGAAAGAGGGAGCGGAATGCCACTGGGTGATTCAGCAGGCTGGAACACTACATCAGAGCCACGGTTCTCCAGGGCCGCTTTATGGTGGCGAAGCATATGTTGACGCAGGGCCGTGGTGCCAACATTGGGACTCTGGCCACGGTTCACCTTCTGCCGACATATCTTGCATGTGGCTTTGTGAATCTCCTCCGGATGCTGGATGAAAAACTGCCACACCGCCGAGTAGCTGATTTTCCCACCAACAGTCCGCACTAATTGCTTCTTCCACCGTCTCCAAAAACCCCAGTTCCACTACCTCCCGGGAAGGTAGGCCGCTGCAAAGCAGGTGGTCTCCCCCGGGCACGTTTGGCTCCAGAATTTCCACTTCTACCACCATGCAGACTGCCAACCATGCTACCGCCTTGCTGGCTCAGCTGGTGCCTCGCGGGCAACCTGTAACTTTCTTCTCCTGATGATGATGAAGCCCCTTCTGCACCTGGCTCCCAATTGCGATCGGCTTCATCATCATCAACAATTGTCTGCACGTCACTGATTTGCTCCTCAGGTTCCTCAACAGTGTCTGCTTCAGGACCCTGAACCCTGGCAACACCCCCTCCCACGTCACTCTCCTCATCACTACTTGCCCGCCTTGCAGAGGAAGCGGCAGATGTCTTCTCCACTTCTTGGCTGAGCAGTAGCTGCTGACTGTCCTCTATTAGATTGTCCTTAGTGAATAGTGGAGCTGAACCCACAGCAGAAGATACTTCTGTAGGAGGGGGAACAACATAGGACAAAGGAAATGGGATGATAGGGACTGCTCCCGGGCCATGCCAACTGAGGGTTGTGTCTGAGGAACCCAACAACTGTTAACTCGGGGTGTCAGATGTCACTTGTGATGAAGTGGGTGACCGTGTTAACCAATCGATGAAGGCAGATGGGTTGCTGGTCACGACCGCTAACTGATAACGTGAGCTCAGGCCTCTCGCTGCGACTCTTGCTGCCACTCCCGCCTAGTCTTCTCTGACCTCTGCCCGAAGGATTTAGGCCTCTGACACTCCTCTGTGCACGTCCTGGCCGTCTCTGCCTGACATACTTAGTGCTTAGATGAGGGGAGTACAATATGCTTCACTACGCTTAAAACGTTATTTGTCTTGAACAGCAGCAGGTGTGCACTTTTGTCTGGCCTTTCACAGTATCTAGGCCCTTGACAGATTAACAGGAGGAACAAAATAGTACACTACTTAGATGTACATATGCGGTATACACTTATCAGGGCAGAAAAATGCGCCTAAAAACTCTGTATTTTTGTAAAACACCAGCCAGTGATTACTTTTTGCTGTCCTTTCACAGTATGTAGGCCCTTTACAGATTAACATGTACAAAATAGTAAACTACTTAGATGTACGTATGGGGTATGCACTTATGAGGGCAGAAATTTGCGCTACATTGCACCTAAAAATTCTGTAATTTTTTAAAAACACCAGCCGGTGATTACTTTTGTCTGTCCTTTTACAGTATGTAGGCCCTTGACAGATTAACAGGTACAAAATAGTACACTACTTAGATGTAGGTATGTAGTATACACTGATGAGGGCAGAAAAATGCTCTACAGTACACTTAAAAAATATATATTTTTGTAAAACACCATCATGTACACAACAGTGCGGCAGCCAAAAAAAGCTGTGTACTAAACACAAAATTGCACTCTGCCAAAGACTATTAGGAATGGACTGCTGTGTATTATACCGTCTACAGACTAATATAACCAGTAGATAATTTTTTGGGGAACAAAGACCCTGAATTGCGGTGAAAAATTATTCCTGCCTCCTCTGCTAAGGTTTATAAAGTTGAGGCAGCTTGTTGAAATGTATGAGGCCAGACACAGCTATCTTCCCCTCTCTGTAATACTATGCTGAAGAAAGTGACTGGGAGGTTATTGCCTGCAGCTGCAGTAAAAATCCTTTTCAGTGAAAAAAAACAATGCTCTCTGTCCACGAGAACGCTGATGTGACTAGGAGGATGTCAAACGCTGCTGGAAGGCACTTTTCTCTGCTTTAACACACACACACACAGGGTGTCCGTCCTATCTCTGTTCAGTGTAATGAATGAAATGGCTGGCCGCAATATGGCTACCGATTATATAGGGCTGTGACATCACAGAGGTGACTGGCTGCTGATAGGCTGCATCCTGCATGTGATTCATGGTCATACCGCCTACTTCCCTTCGCGCCTTCCCAATGTCCCTTGCCCCATGTACTGACATGTGGATCCACCATTTTAGATGCCATAGAGCCTGGAACGCTGTAAAATGGAGTTTAATGAAGCAATCAAATGTAGGCAGTCAGGGGAACCAGACAAAAATCCAAGCGTTGAGACCCGAATGCCCAGTGTTAGTGATTCCGCTGGGGTACAGCTCCATGCTGCCGGCAGTTACTGCATGCAGATGAAACCACATCCGCATGCGTTGACAATGGCATTGACCACTACTGGGACTCATTGTTAGGACTCAGGAAAGGTGATTGCTCAAGGTAAAGCTTGGTTTTGCCATCTAGCCACCCATCATTTCTCTGCAATGACTATGGGTACTGTTTGGGTCATTGGGCCTGTGGTCAAGTTAAAACTTAACCCCTTAAGGACCAAGGACGTACTAGTACGTCCTGGGTCCTTTCCCTTTCTATAACGCGGGGCCACAGCATCATTGCGGGTGGGGCCTGGCTAATAGCGCACAGCACTGATCACGGTGCCGCGTGCTATTAACCCTTTAGATGCGGCGTTCAAAGTTGAACGCCGCATCTAAAGTGAAAGTAAACCAATGCCGGTTAGCTCAGGGAGCTGTTCGGGATTGCCGCGGTGAAATCGGGGCATCCCGAACAGCTGTAGGACAGCAGGAGGGTCCCCTTACTTGCCTCCTGTTGTCCAATCGCCAAATGACTGCTCAGTGCCTGAGATTCAGACATGAGCAGTCAAGCAGCAGAATCATTGATCAATGGTTTCCTATGAGAAACCATTGATCAATGTAAAACTTTGCACAAAAAAAGTGAAAAAAAAGTGAATAAAGAGATTTAACCCCTTCCCTAATAAAAGTTTGAATCACCCCCTTTTCCCATTTAAAAAGAAAAAACAGTGTACATAAAAATAAACATATGTGGTATTGCCGCGTGTGGAAATGTCTGAATTATAAAAATATATCATTAATTAAACCGCACGGCCCATGGCGTATGCGCAAAAAAATTCCAATTCCAAGTCCAAAATAGTTTATTTTTGGTCACTTTTTATATCATGAAAAAATGAATAAAAAGTGATAAAAAAAAGTCCGATCAATACAAAAATGAGCCCTCATACCGCCCCGTACGCAAAAAAATTAAAAAGTTATAGAAGTCAGAAGGTATCAATTTTAAACGCATACATTTTCCTGCATGTAGTTATGATTTTTTCCAGAAGTACAACAAAATCAAACCTATATAAGTAGGATATTATTTTAATCTTATGGACCTATAGAATAAAGATAAGGTGTCATTTTTACCGAAAAATGTGCTGCGTAGAAACGGAAGCCCCCAAATTAACAAAATTGTGTTTTCTCTTCAATTTTGTCGCACAATGATTTTTTCCCCTTTCGTTATAGATTTTTGGGTAAAATGACTGATTTGTGGCGCAAAAATAAGCCATTATATGGATTTTTAGGTGCAAAATTGATAGAGTTATGATTTTTTAAAGGTAAGGAAGAAAAAATGAAAGTGAAAAAACTGAAAAAACCCTGGTCCTTAAGGGGTTAAATGGGTACTCCACTGAAAAACATTTTTTTTTAATCAATTGGTGCCAGAAAGTTAAACAGATTTGTAAATGACTTCTATTAAAAAATCTTAATACTTCCGGTACTTATCAGTTGTTGATATGATCCACAGGAAGTTCTTTTCTTTTTGAATTTCCTTTCTGCCTTACCACAGTGCTCTCTGCTGACACCACTGTCCATTTTAGGAACTGTCCAGAGCAGGATAGGTTTTCTATAGGGATTTCCTGTGGATCATATCAACAACTGATAAGTACCGGAAGTATTAAGATTTTTTAATAGAAGTCATTTACAAATCTGTTTAACTTTCTGGCACCAGTTGATTAAAAAAAAATGTTTTTCAGTGGAGTGCCCCTTTAACCCCTTAAGGACCAGGGTTTTTTCTGTTTTTTCACTTTCATTTTTTCTTGTTTTCCAGTGGAGTAGCCCTTTAAGGCCAGAATACATATACAGAAAAGAGAATGTATTACGCTGGACTGTACAAATCTGGCCTTTGCAGTGAACTTTTTTTGATTTAGAATCTATATTTAGTCTATATCTCCGCCCAGAGTCCTCAGCCCAGCTAACAGCTGTCTCATGTTTAATATGTCAAACACTTCCAACATGAATCGGTGATCAAATGGTGGTGAGATGGGGACAGCCACGGGTTGGGTTTCAGCAAAGTCCACGGAATGTTATGGCATAATTAATTCCAAAATGAGGTCTCACTTCTTAGATTATGTCATATCATAGGACATCAAGGATTCTAAATGATACTAAAGAGAATAAAACCTGTTTTCTTTTTATACAAAGATGACGACAAAATGATGAAACTTGGATGCGATTTACATCCGAATTTATCCGTAAGCATGCTCTATCAGGCAGTCTATATTTCATGCGTATATTACATGAAAGAAAATAATATATGCCTGGACTGTGTTCAGTGAAAAGGGAAAGTTAGAACTCCAGCTTTTTTTTTTATATATATAAATGTCAGTTCTCCAACAAAAGAGCATCTGGATCTGATTTTCCTAAATAAAAAGTCAAATATAGCAAAAACAATTTTGCTGGGGTGGTTTCAATATCAAATCTTTGAAGATGAACAGTGATTACTAATAGAAATTGATGGAGATGAATGTGTCCTAAAATGCATGTGACCTAATCTACCCTGTACTTACATATTTACAAAGGACACAGTAACGGATAATCCAGAGTATTGCAAACATTTACACTAGCCAGGTTGGCTGAGATGGCAGAATTAATGAATGAAAATCTGCGTCTTTGAAAGAGAGTAATTGCCTTTAAATCATAACAAAGTCTAATATCCAGTCATTTTTAATCCTTGTAGATGAGTGGCTGTGAACTGAATGCATCAGGTGCCTACATTCTTATAAGTTAGTGAAGAAATTATTGTTTTATACAGTGGTGTAGCAAAAGAGGTTGCAATACTTGTACTTGGAACTTAGCTTTGGAGCTGTTGCCTTGTCAGATGTATGGCAGACAGTCTGAAAGGGAAATTGGCATCAGCGTCACCCACATTAGCCTGCTGGTACTGCCTGTTAGTGCAGCTGACATTGATCAAAATTATGTTTAACGTATTTTCCTGGGTGCCGCTGTTTCCGCTATATCACTAAAAATCTGAATATATATAAATTAGGTTCTTTGGTGCTGTGGTGTCCCGGTACTGGACATGGTCCTGTACCTTGTGTTGTTAGTCCCCATAGTCAGAGTTCCTTTGTGCTGTTAGGATACTCTCAGTGGGATAACCCTTAGTCACCTCATCAAAATGTAATTTATTGTATATATTTAATATGTTTTATAATATAACGGTTACTTACAGGACCTTAGGTCATGTGATCTATAGTAAATGTGTTATGCTAAAGTTAAGGACCTTTCAGGTCATGTGATTTAGTCATGTGATATACCACAATCCTTTGTGTTAGGACTGACAGGTTTGGGGAACCAATTAGCTTGGAGCCTGCCCCTTCAGATATAAGGGCGCTGTTACCCAATAATAGCTCTCTTGTTCCTGCGCTCCGAAAGCAGTAACAGCTCTGTGCCAATCTACAAGCAAATTAGGCCTGAAGCCAGCTAATTTCAGCCGCATGCTAAATCGTGAGTTTAACCCGACTCAAACTCTAATGCTACGTGACTACTGAACCTAAACCAAACCCCTAAATTCAGTGGAACAGCGTAAAGCAAATCCTCTAAGCTTATTCCCTACAAGGTCCCAACCAACCTTTGAGGAGCCTAAATAACGATCCTCTGTATAGACTGGTTGCTGATTGCATCCTGCATAAAATCTGCAGTAAAGTTATTTCCAGTTTACTACAAGTCTGGTTGTGGACAATCCTTTATTCCTCCCTATCGTTCCTGGGACGGGTGGCGGCAGGATATATATATGAAGAGGAGCCCGCACTCTGGCTTCACGACAGTTAAGGGTTAATGCTACACCCTTTCATTACTGCACAGCTACACCCTATTCCCCTACACCCCCCAAGCTTACCACAGTGCACTCTTGTGTTCCCTAGCCCTGAGGTGCACTGGTTCTCCTTCCCAGCCAGTTCGCAATTCATCAATTCTCACCCTTTGCTGTTTTTTTTTATTTATTTTTTATTAACCCAATCTGCCCTATTTTTTTTTTTTTATCCCCTTGGGTAACACCCTTAAAGAGCACCTGTCATCAAGCCATATTTTCTAAACTAACTCAGATTATATTCCCTAACTACTCCTAACACCCCTCCTGCCCTTAAAAACATTTTCCCAGCTTTAAAAATCACTGTATCATACCTTTCATCTTGTTCACATTGTGTGATCTTCTGACAGGAGAAAGTGTGCGTCCCCCAGCAAACATGATGTTCCTGAAGCCTGCGAGAGCTGTGCCTCGCCATGCCCCGCACGCACTTCCTAAGTTTAGTCTCCTGTCAGGTCAGGAGGAGACCAAACTAACTGTTTGACTTGCGCAGGGCCAATTTTTCAATCACATGAAAAACATATAAAGGTTGAGAATTTTAACAGCAAGTAAATAGCAAAGCATTTTATAATTACAAAAGGAACCATACTGAATATTAAAAGTTTAATTTGGTGACAGGCACTCTTTAACCTTTTAGCTATGTGAGACAGTACTAGATACTGTAGAGCTAAGCAACCTACTGGACAACAAAAATTATATTTTTATCATCTGTCTCTTCTTAAAGAAAATTATAATTACAGTAGGAATGAAAATATATATATTTAAAGAGGAGAATGCAGCAGCACACTGCTAGGACAAAGATACAGATAAAACATGAAATGCTATATTGCTACAATGCAAAAAATGAAAAAATTGAAGTGCTTTGCTCACCATTTGGCCAAATAGTTTGGACCATCCCACCGCGATAAGGTGACCTCATTGGGACGGACCCTACACTGTGAAGGTGCCTCTGTGCAATCAGTTACCAGGCTTGTAAGGTCTGGAACATCCAGCACCTTATAAGATGGGTGGGGTGCAGAAGCCAACAAGGAGGTTGCCACTCCCCCATATGTATAACACAAACAAGGAGAAGTTGGCCAGCAAATACTGATACCAAACTACTGCATGAACCCAGCATACAGGTGCACACTGCTAGGCTAAATATACATAAACAGGAGAATGCAGCAGCACACTGCTAGCACAAAGATACAGATAAAACATGAAATGCTATATTGCTACTATGCAAAAAATGAAAAAATTGAAGTGCTTTGCTCACCATTTGGCCAAATAGAGTATCAAGTGAACATTATAGGTATTATCCCCACTGGTTGTTCTTTCATGTACCTGTGGTAGCCCTTGGGGGGTGTATGGTAGTGGTGGTATGATATAGGTATATAAGGGGTTAATGTTAACCCTAGAAGAGTTCATGATGCCAGGCTGAGGGCTGGTATGCTGAATCAGTGTTGTGGCCCATCGCCGCCCTTCCCAGTAACGATAGGTGCATAAAATAACTGAAGGTCCACAAGGAGATTTGAACTTGAACTTGAATAACATTTACTGAAGTGCTTGCAATATTCACGGCACAGTAACAGTCTCATACAAACAGTCCTTTGGTTACTTAGTGACTGGCAGTAGTTGCGGACCTTGAGCTAGGCAATAAGTCTCTTAATTTAGAAAGTGATTTGCAGATCCGTCCGGATTTAGGGGAGGTATTAGGTCCGGTGGTGCTTGGGAGGTGATACACTCGATAATTATAATTGTTCAGCCGTTGCCGCAAGGCTCAGGCCTAACTCACTGCGATTACTGCTGTACAGGTCTTCTCTCATCAGGAGCACAGGAGCAAGAGAGAGAGATAAGATGGCCACCGCTCCCTTATATGGGCAGGGGGCATGGCGAATCTGATTGGTCCGAACGTCTGCCATTCACCATTACATGGTGAGATGGGATTGCTTACGTCACAGGGCCTCCAAAGGTCCTTAAGCCAAATACCATAGAGTTCACCTTGTCACATGACCCGCAGGTCCTGCAACGCTAATGGAAACAAGTAATTAACCATTTATTTACATCTATTATTCTATTTACACTAATTTATGCATAAATTACTAATTATACATTAGGATAGAGGCAACTAGGGGTAGACTGACTAATAGGGATCCCTACGTCCTAGGGACTCTGGCTATGGGGACCCACAAATAAACAAGTACCGTATAGAATGCAGTACTGGGATACCACATACCAATCCACAACAGGGAGAAAGTGGAGCTGCCTTATATAGATGTAGCTGAGGGAAATATTAGGGATACCTGGCCTTTAAATAGTCGAGAGCATAACACACATTCAGCAGAAGAAAAAAGTGTGGCAGCAGAGGCTGGATAGAGCTAGGTAGGAATAGATCAGGACCCCATGGCGGGGGTACGCGATAAGATGCCCTCCAGCATCACAAGGTGTAAGGTAGGCGTGCTCTGTTTGAGTGGGCTTTGGAAGAGAGGAAGTGAAAAGAGAATTATAAAACTGAAAGATATCTGCTGTGCGGAGTGAATCTGTGAAATTGGAGTGACTTGTGTGAGTACTTACATTTGCACATAGAGGGATCACTGATAGAATTTTAATCCCTTAAGG
The DNA here is from genome assembly GCF_029499605.1 of Hyla sarda. NCBI lineage: Eukaryota > Metazoa > Chordata > Amphibia > Anura > Hylidae > Hyla > Hyla sarda. The sequence continues at coordinate 360,460,744 of NC_079191.1, forward strand.
ACCAAGGGGGTATGGATACGCCCTGGCTTCCTGGTACTTAAGGACCCAGGACGTATCCATATACGCCCATGGGAATTTCCTGGCGTGCGGCGGGGACCGGACCAGGGTGACTGCTGATATCTATCAGCAGGCACCCCGTGCAAATGCCCAGGGGGTCATCAGACCCCCCCCCCCCCCATGTCGGAGATCGATTTGCGCTGATTCCGGGTCATTACGGGTCTATGGTGACCCGGGATATAAGGGGGATTGCGGTTTTCCAAGACACCTACGATCTCCCTGAAGGGATAGGAGTGAGGTGGCAGGGGTCCCTGCTATAGGTCGTCAAGGAGCGACGACCAATAGCAGATTGGGGGCGGGGGGGTTTACTTTCGGTTTCCCCGTTCTGCCCACCCACAATAGGCGGGGCCGGATGGGGAAACCGACAGAGAACCGGCGGCAGAAGATTCACTTACTCATCTGGAGGCTGCGGGCGACGGTTTTCCAACCATTGTGCCTCCAGCTGTTGCAAAATTACAACTCCCAGCATGCATGGTCTGTCAGTGCATGCTGGGAGTTGTAGTTTTGAAACAGCTGGAGGTTTGCCTCCCCCCCCCATGTGAATGTACAGGGTACAGTGAGTTTTCTGCTTCAAGTTTGGGCTGCGGCAAATTTTTCGCCGCAGCGCAAACTCCTAGCGAGAAAATCCACGTAATCTGCCAGTGCGAATGTACCCTAAAAACACTACACTACACTAACACAAAATAAAAGGTAAAACACAACATATACACCCCCTTACACTGTCCCCCCAATAAAAATGAAAAACTTATTGTACGGCTGTGTTTCCAAAATGGAGCCTCCAGCTGTTGCAAAACAAAAACTCCCTGAATTTCCGGACAGCGACTGACTGTCCAGGCATGCTGGGAGTTTAGCAACAGCTGGAGGCACCCTGTTTGGGAATCACTGGCATAGAATACCCCTATGTCCACCCCTGTGCAATCCCTAATTTAGTCCTCAAATGCGCATGGCACTCTCTCACTTCGGAGTTCTGTCGTATTTCAAGGAAACAGTTTAGGGCCACATATGGGGTATTTCCGTACTAGGGAGAAATTGCACTACAATTTTTTTTTTTTTTTCTCCTTTTACCCTTATGAAAGGGAAAAGTTGGGGGCTACACCAGCCTGTTAGTGTAAAAAAAATTAATATTTTTACACTAACATGCTGGTGTTGTCCCATACTTTTTATTTTCACAAAAGGTAAAAGCAAAAAAAGACCCCAAAATTTGTAATGCAATTCCTCCTGAGTAAGGAAATACCCCATATATGTGCGTAAAATGCTTTGCGGGCGCACAACAAGGCTCAGGAGTGAGAGTGCACCATGTACATTTGAGGCCTAAATTGGTGATTTGCACAGGGGTGGTGAGATTTTACAGCGGTTCTGACATAAATGCAAAAAAATAAATACCCACATGTGACCCCATTTTGGAAACTACACCCTTCATGGAACATAACAAGGGGTATAGTGAGCCTGAACACCCCACAGGTGTTTTAAGAATTTTCATTAAAGTTGGATGGGAAAAAAAAAAATTTCACAAAAATGCTGGTGTTACCCTAAAGTTTTTCATTTTCACAAGGGAAAATAGGAAAAAAGCCCCCCAAAATTTCCAACCCCATTTCTTCTGAGTAAGAAAATACCCCATATGTGGATGTAAGTGCTCTGCGGGTGCACTACAATGCTCAGAACAGAAGGAGCGCAATTGGGATTTTGAAGAGAAACTTTGTCCGGAATTGAAGGCCACATGTGTTTACAAAGCCCCCATAGTGACAGAACAATGGACCACCCCCCACATGTGACCCCATTTTGGACACTACACCCCTCACGTAATGTAATAAGGGGTGCAGTGAGCATTTACACCCCACAGGTGTCTGACAGATTTTTGGAACAGTGGTCCATGAAAATTAAACATTTTATTTTTAATTTGCACAGCCCACTGTTCCAAAAATCTGTCAAATACCAGAGGGGTTTAAATACTCAATGTGCCCCTTATTAAATTCTGTAAGGGGTGTAGTTTCCAAAATGGAGTCACATGTGGGGGGTCCACTGTTCTGGCACCACGGGGGGCTTTGTAAATGCACATGGCCCCTGACTTCCATTCCAAACAAATTCACTTTCCAAACGCTCAAAGGCACTCCTTCTCTTCTGAGCATTGTAGTGCGCCAGCAGAGCACTTGATGTCTACACATGCGGTATTTCCATGCTCAGAAAAAATGGGTTACAAATTTTGGGGGTCATTTTCTCCTATTATCCCTTGTAAAAATGTAAAATTTGGGAAAAAACTGCATTTTAGGGAAAAACATTTTTTTCCTTTACACATCCAACTTTAACAAAAAGTCCTCAAACACCTGTGAGGTGTTAAGGCTCACTGTACCCCTTGTTGCATTCCTTAACGGGTGTAGTTTCCAAAATAGTGTGTCATGTGGGGTTTTTGCCCCCAGAGCATTTTACGTTCTAACATGGTGTATTTCCATACTCAGTAGAAATGGGGTTCAAAATTTTGGGGGGCATTTTCTCCCATTACCCTTTGTAAAAATGGTAAATTTGGGAAAAAAAATGCACTTTAGTGAAAAACATTTATTTTTTCATTTCCACATCCGACTTTAACGAAAAGTCGTCAAACACCTGTGGGGTGTTAAGACTCACTGGACCCCTTGTTACATGCCTTGAGGGGTGTAGTTTTCAAAATGGTATGCCATGTGGGGGTTTTCTGCTGTTCTGGCACGATAGGGGCTTCCTAAATGTGACATGTCCCCCAAACCATTTCAGAAAAATTCACTCTCCAAAATCCCATTGTTGCTCCTTCCCTTCTGAGCCCTCTACTGCGCCCACCGAACACTTGACATACACATATGAGGTATTTCCTTACTCGAGAGAAATTGAATTACAAATTTTGGGGGACTTTTTTCTCCTATTACTCATTGTAAAAATTCAAAAACTTGGTCTACAAGAACATTCGAGTGTAAAAAAAATGGAGATTTTGAATTTTCTTCACTTTGCTGCTATTCCTGTGAAATACCTAAAGGGTTAGCACACTTACTGAATGTCATTTTGGATACTTTGAGGGGTGCAGTTTTTATAATGGGGTAACGTGTGGGGTATTTCTAATATGAAGTCCCTTCAAATCCACTTCAAAACTAGTCCCTGAAAAATTCTGATTTAGAAAATTTTGTGAAAAATTGGAAAATTGCTGTTGAACATTTAAGCCCTCTGGTGTCTTCAAAAAGTAAAAACATGTCAACTTTATGATGCAAATATAAAGTAGACATATTGGGGGAGATTTATCAAACGATTTAGACTGTTTTTTCATGTCTAAATTTGTCGCACAGAAAGTCGCAGTCTAAATATGTGCGACTTTTCTGAGACTTTTGCTGTAGAGGATTTTTAGAACATGATGCATGCAAGTCTATTTTAGACGGAAATGCATTGGAAAATGCATTGATGCTGAATTTATCAAGTGCGACTTTTGTGCGACAAGTCGCATCTGCCCAAAATACGCTGAAATGTCAGACCATGTTGGAGCAGGTCTAAATGCAGTTTAAGCTGTAGACCCTGAAGTCTGAGCACAGAATTTATCAAGGGTGGTGAGACCTTTGATAAATTAGGTGCACAATAGACAAGAGACTACCACATACGCTGGTCTATAAGCATACCCAGAATAGACTAGATTAGTAAATGTCCCCCATTGTATTTGTGAATCAATATATCATTTATTTGGAATGTCTGTTTTCCTTACAAGCAGAGAGCTTCAAAGTTAGAAAAATGCTACATTTTCAATTTTTTCATCAAATTTGTGAATTTTTCACCAAGAAACGATGCAAGTATCGACAAAAAATTACCACTAACATGAAGTAGAATATGTCACGAAAAAAACATCTCGGAATCAGAATGAATGCGATAATGTCCTCAGAAACAAGAATACTGACACTAAATGGGAGACTTTTTAAAATATCTTAAATTCTCACTGTAAGATGTATATACCTTATGGGAATAAAAGACTCAGGAATAAAAGAAAACCAATATGGATGAATAAAAATGTTAAAGAGTTACTCCTGTGGAAAACTTTTTTTAAATAAACTGGTGCCAGAAAGTTAAACAGATTTGTAAATCACTTCTATAAAAAAAATCTTAATCCTTCCAGTACTTTTAAGGGGCTATATACTACAGAGGAAATGCTTTACTTTTTAGATTTCTCTGATGTCATGACCACAGTGCTCTCTGCTGACCTCTGCTGTCCATTTTAGGAACTGTCCAGAGTAGGAGATAATCCCCATAGCAAACATATGCTGCTCAGGACAGTTCCTAAAATGGACAGCAGAGGTCAGCGATCATGACATCAGAAAAATATAAAAAGTAAAGCATTTCCCCTGTAGTATATAGCTCCTAAAAAGTACTGGGAGGATTAAGATTTTATAATTGAAGAAATTCACAAATCTGTTTAACTTTCTGGCACCATTTGATTTAAAAAAAAAAAAAAAAAGTTTTCCATGGGAGTACCCCTTTAAGGGGGCAATAAATGACAAAAATAAAGCATTTAAACTACTAAAACAGGACGACTGTGAAGAAGCATTAAAAAGCTATAGAGAAAAATGTAGAATATGTAAAAAACAGATATATTCAGGCATGTAACAAAATAGAGACAGAAAGACTCATTGCCAAAGAGAATAAAACTAACCCCAAAATGTTCTTTAACTATATAAATAGAAAAAAGGTTAAAAATGAAAGTGTTGTCCCTTAAAAAACGATAAAGAAGAAATTCTAAATGGGGATCAGGAAAAAGCAAATATATTAAACAATTTCTTCTCCACTGTATTCACTGAGGAAAATGAAATGCCAAATGAGATACAGTGAGATAAGATAAACTCCCCAGTACAGGAGACCTGTCTAGCCCAGGAAGAAGCACAGTGCCGCCTACTTAAAATCAAAATAGACAAATCACCAGGTTCAGATGGCATTCACCCCCGTGTCCTAAAGGAATTAAGTAATGTAATAGACAGACCCCTATTTTTAATATTCAGGGATTCTAGTGACAGGGACTGTTCCCCAGGACTGGAGCATGGCAAATGTGGTGCCAATATTTAAAAGGGGACAAAAGGTGACCCCGGGAATTATAGACCTGTTAGTTTAACATTGGTTGTATGTAAATTGTTTGAGGGTTTTCTAAGAGATGCTATTTTGGAGTATTTTGATAAAAATAAATGTATGACTCAGCTTTTATGAGGAGGTGAGCTCCAGACTGGACCAGGGGGAATCACTGGATGTCGTATGCCTGGATTTTTCCAAAGCATTTGATACAGTGCCACATAAAAGATAACTGGCTCAGTGATAGTAAACAGAGGGTGGTTATTAACCCTTTAAGGACGCAGGACGTAAATGTACGTCCTGGTGAGGTGGTACTTAACGCACCAGGACGTACATTTACGTCCTGTGCATAACCGCGGGCATCGGAGCGATGCCCGTGTCATGCGCGGCTGATCCCGGCTGCTGATCGCAGTCAGGGACCCGCCGGCAATGGCCGACACCCGCGATCTCGCGGGCGTCCGCCATTAACCCCTCAGGTGCCGGGATCAATACAGATCCCGGCATCTGCGGCAGTTCGCGATTTAAATGAACGATCGGATCGCCCGCAGCGCTGCTGCGGGGATCCGATCATTCAGAACGCCGGACGGAGTTCCCCTCTCCTTCCTCCGTCCGGCTCCCGGCGTCTTCTGCTCTGGTCTGTGATCGAGCAGACCAGAGCAGGAGATGACCGATAATACTGATCTGTTCTATGTCCTATACATAGAACAGATCAGTATTAGCAATCATGGTATTGCTATGAATAGTCCCCTATGGGGACTATTCAAGTGTAAAAAAAAATGTAAAAGTAAAAGTAAAAAAAAAGTGAAAAATCCCCTCCCCCAATAAAAAAGTAAAACGTCCGTTTTTTCCTATTTTACCCCCAAAAAGCGTAAAAAACATTTTTTATAGACATATTTGGTATCGCCGCGTGCGTAAATGTCAGAACTATTAAAATAAAATGTTAATGATCCAGTACGGTGAACGGCGTGAACGAAAAAAAAAAAAGGCCAAAATTCCTACTTTTTTAATACATTTTATTTAAAAAAAATTATAAAAAATGTATTAAAAGTTTTTTATATGCAAATGTGGTATCAAAAAAAAGTACAGATCATGGCGCAAAAAATGAGCCCCCATACCGCCACTTATACGGAAAAATAAAAAAGTTAGAGGTCATCAAAATAAAGGGATTATAAACGTACTAATTTGGTTAAAAAGTTTGTGATTTTTTTTAAGCGCAACAATAATATAAAAGTATATAATAATGGGTATAATTTTAATCGTATTGACCCTCAGAATAAAGAACACATGTCATTTTTACCATAAATTGTACGGCGTGAAAACAAAACCTTCCAAAATTAGCAAAATTGCATTTTTCGTTTTAATTTCCCCACAAAAATAGTGTTTTTTGGTTGCGCCATACATTTTTCGATATAATGAGTGATGTCATTACAAAGGACAACTGGTCGCGCAAAAAACAAGCCCTCATACTAGTCTGTGGATGAAAATATAAAAGAGTTATGATTTTTAGAAGGCGAGGAGGAAAAAATGAAAACGTAAAAATTAAATTGTCTGAGTTCTTAAGGCCAAAATGGGCTGAGTCCTTAAGGGGTTAATGGTACTTATTCTGATTGGGTGATTATTACTAGTGTTGCTCGCGAATATTCACAATGCGAATTTTATTCGCGAATATCGCATATTCGCAAATTCGCGAATATTCGCGAATATAGCACTATATATTCGTAATTACGAATATTCGTTTTTGGTTTTTTTTCACAGTACACCTCACAGTGATCATCCCTCTCTGCTTCCAGCTTGTGTGGTGTAAGGAAGGCTCTAATACTACTGTGTGAGACTGGGGCGCAAATCTTCGCATATGCGAATATTTGCATATGCTAATGTTCGCATATGCGAATTTCCTCTTATGCTAATTTTTGTATATGCTGATTTTCGCATATGTTAATTTTCGTATGCGCGAATATTCGCATATGCGAAAATTAAACGAGATTATTACGAATATGCGAATATTCGCGAATATATGACGAATATTCGTCCATATATTCGCGAATGTTCGCAAATTCGAATATGGCCTATGCCGCTCAACACTAATTGTTACTAGTGGGGTACCACAGGGGTCCGTCTAGTGTCCTGTTCTATTTAATATATTTATTAAGGACCTTGTAGAGGGGTTGAATAGTAAAGTAGCAATCTTTGCAGATGATACTAAACTCTGTAAAGTGGTAAACACTGCTGTCCATTTTAGGAACTGTCCAGAGTAGGAGATAATCCCCATAGCAAACATATGCTGCTCAGGACAGTTCCTAAAATGGACAGCAGAGGTCAGCGATCATGACATCAGAAAAATATAAAAAGTAAAGCATTTCCCCTGTAGTATATAGCTCCTAAAAAGTACTGGGAGGATTAAGATTTTATAATTGAAGAAATTCACAAATCTGTTTAACTTTCTGGCACCATTTGATTTAAAAAAAAAAAAAAAAAGTTTTCCATGGGAGTACCCCTTTAAGGGGGCAATAAATGACAAAAATAAAGCATTTAAACTACTAAAACAGGACGACTGTGAAGAAGCATTAAAAAGCTATAGAGAAAAATGTAGAATATGTAAAAAACAGATATATTCAGGCATGTAACAAAATAGAGACAGAAAGACTCATTGCCAAAGAGAATAAAACTAACCCCAAAATGTTCTTTAACTATATAAATAGAAAAAAGGTTAAAAATGAAAGTGTTGTCCCTTAAAAAACGATAAAGAAGAAATTCTAAATGGGGATCAGGAAAAAGCAAATATATTAAACAATTTCTTCTCCACTGTATTCACTGAGGAAAATGAAATGCCAAATGAGATACAGTGAGATAAGATAAACTCCCCAGTACAGGAGACCTGTCTAGCCCAGGAAGAAGCACAGTGCCGCCTACTTAAAATCAAAATAGACAAATCACCAGGTTCAGATGGCATTCACCCCCGTGTCCTAAAGGAATTAAGTAATGTAATAGACAGACCCCTATTTTTAATATTCAGGGATTCTAGTGACAGGGACTGTTCCCCAGGACTGGAGCATGGCAAATGTGGTGCCAATATTTAAAAGGGGACAAAAGGTGACCCCGGGAATTATAGACCTGTTAGTTTAACATTGGTTGTATGTAAATTGTTTGAGGGTTTTCTAAGAGATGCTATTTTGGAGTATTTTGATAAAAATAAATGTATGACTCAGCTTTTATGAGGAGGTGAGCTCCAGACTGGACCAGGGGGAATCACTGGATGTCGTATGCCTGGATTTTTCCAAAGCATTTGATACAGTGCCACATAAAAGATAACTGGCTCAGTGATAGTAAACAGAGGGTGGTTATTAACCCTTTAAGGACGCAGGACGTAAATGTACGTCCTGGTGAGGTGGTACTTAACGCACCAGGACGTACATTTACGTCCTGTGCATAACCGCGGGCATCGGAGCGATGCCCGTGTCATGCGCGGCTGATCCCGGCTGCTGATCGCAGTCAGGGACCCGCCGGCAATGGCCGACACCCGCGATCTCGCGGGCGTCCGCCATTAACCCCTCAGGTGCCGGGATCAATACAGATCCCGGCATCTGCGGCAGTTCGCGATTTAAATGAACGATCGGATCGCCCGCAGCGCTGCTGCGGGGATCCGATCATTCAGAACGCCGGACGGAGTTCCCCTCTCCTTCCTCCGTCCGGCTCCCGGCGTCTTCTGCTCTGGTCTGTGATCGAGCAGACCAGAGCAGGAGATGACCGATAATACTGATCTGTTCTATGTCCTATACATAGAACAGATCAGTATTAGCAATCATGGTATTGCTATGAATAGTCCCCTATGGGGACTATTCAAGTGTAAAAAAAAATGTAAAAGTAAAAGTAAAAAAAAAGTGAAAAATCCCCTCCCCCAATAAAAAAGTAAAACGTCCGTTTTTTCCTATTTTACCCCCAAAAAGCGTAAAAAACATTTTTTATAGACATATTTGGTATCGCCGCGTGCGTAAATGTCAGAACTATTAAAATAAAATGTTAATGATCCAGTACGGTGAACGGCGTGAACGAAAAAAAAAAAAGGCCAAAATTCCTACTTTTTTAATACATTTTATTTAAAAAAAATTATAAAAAATGTATTAAAAGTTTTTTATATGCAAATGTGGTATCAAAAAAAAGTACAGATCATGGCGCAAAAAATGAGCCCCCATACCGCCACTTATACGGAAAAATAAAAAAGTTAGAGGTCATCAAAATAAAGGGATTATAAACGTACTAATTTGGTTAAAAAGTTTGTGATTTTTTTTAAGCGCAACAATAATATAAAAGTATATAATAATGGGTATAATTTTAATCGTATTGACCCTCAGAATAAAGAACACATGTCATTTTTACCATAAATTGTACGGCGTGAAAACAAAACCTTCCAAAATTAGCAAAATTGCATTTTTCGTTTTAATTTCCCCACAAAAATAGTGTTTTTTGGTTGCGCCATACATTTTTCGATATAATGAGTGATGTCATTACAAAGGACAACTGGTCGCGCAAAAAACAAGCCCTCATACTAGTCTGTGGATGAAAATATAAAAGAGTTATGATTTTTAGAAGGCGAGGAGGAAAAAATGAAAACGTAAAAATTAAATTGTCTGAGTTCTTAAGGCCAAAATGGGCTGAGTCCTTAAGGGGTTAATGGTACTTATTCTGATTGGGTGATTATTACTAGTGTTGCTCGCGAATATTCACAATGCGAATTTTATTCGCGAATATCGCATATTCGCAAATTCGCGAATATTCGCGAATATAGCACTATATATTCGTAATTACGAATATTCGTTTTTGGTTTTTTTTCACAGTACACCTCACAGTGATCATCCCTCTCTGCTTCCAGCTTGTGTGGTGTAAGGAAGGCTCTAATACTACTGTGTGAGACTGGGGCGCAAATCTTCGCATATGCGAATATTTGCATATGCTAATGTTCGCATATGCGAATTTCCTCTTATGCTAATTTTTGTATATGCTGATTTTCGCATATGTTAATTTTCGTATGCGCGAATATTCGCATATGCGAAAATTAAACGAGATTATTACGAATATGCGAATATTCGCGAATATATGACGAATATTCGTCCATATATTCGCGAATGTTCGCAAATTCGAATATGGCCTATGCCGCTCAACACTAATTGTTACTAGTGGGGTACCACAGGGGTCCGTCTAGTGTCCTGTTCTATTTAATATATTTATTAAGGACCTTGTAGAGGGGTTGAATAGTAAAGTAGCAATCTTTGCAGATGATACTAAACTCTGTAAAGTGGTAAACACTATAGAGGACAGTGCACTGTTACAAATGGATCTGGATAGGTTGGAGGTTTGGGCTGAGAAGTGGCAGATTAGGTCCAACACTGATAAATGTAAGGTAATGCACATGGGGAAGAAAAATCCGGGCTGGGATTATGTATTAAATGGGAGCACACTTGGGATGACTGACTTGGAAAAGGACTTGGGAGTCTTAGTTAACAGTAAATTTAGCTGTAGCGACCAGTTTCGGGCAGCTGCTGCCAAGGCAAATAAAATCATGGGGTGCATCAATAGGGACATAGATGCCCACGACAAGGAAATAATTCTACCGCTGTGCAAATCACTAGTCAGACCACACACAGAATACTGTGTACAGTATTGGGCACCAGTGTACAAGAAAGATATAGTGGAGCTGGAGAGGGTTCAAGGTTCAAAGACGGGCAACCAGGGTAATAAGGGTAATAGGAGGACATCAGTACTCAGAAAGATTATCAGAATTAGGGTTATTTAGTTTAGAAAAAAGAAGGCTTAGGGGAGACCTAATAACTATGTATAACTATATCAGGGGAACGTACAGAGATGTCTCCCATGATCTATTCATACCCAGGACTGTATCTATAACAAGGGGGCATCCTCTACATCTTGAGGAAAGAAGGTTTCTACACCAGCACATATAGGGATTCTTTACTGTAAGAGCAGTGAGACTGTGGAATTCTTTGCCAGAGGAGGTGGTCATGGTGAACTCTGTAAAAGAGTTCAAAAGGGCTCTGGATGCATTTTTGGAGAGTAAGAACCATTGCTGGTTATGTATACTAGATTTATAGGGACAGAACGTTGATCCAGGGATTTATTCTGACTGCAATATTTGGAGTTGGGAAGGAATTTTTACCTTAAGTATTAGGGTGTTTTGCCTTCCTCTAGATCAACTCAGTAGGGACTCATTAGGTATAAAGGTTGAACTTGATGGACTCTGGTCTTTTTTCAACCTTATTAACTATGTTACTATGTTACTATTTTATGCCCATAATTGTCAGACAGGCAGTGATTTCTGCCCATACAAATATAATACTTCTGTCTTTTAAAGAATGTCTAGTCTGGTAGAGTATTGATCATCAATCATAGTAAAGATGGACCACTTTGGAGATAGAGAAACATGAATATTTAAATTATCCTTGAGGTGTCGTGAAACCCTGTGCCATACCTCTTGGAATTTTGAACACGGTATGAAATATTAACGCCTTAGCTGCCCTCGAACCCTGTCATCTTCCTAGAAAATCAGTTATGCTGACTGGAGCTTCAGTTGCCCAGACCACCAGGGTTATTGTGATTGGATCCTATAAAGTCCTATTCAAAAATATAAAAAGTTTTTATAAATATTAGTGTTTGCTTAAGCAGCAGTAGAAAGATAGAAAACACCTCAGATTAGTCACAATGCTTTGTTTGTTTTGTTCTTTCTTCCAATTATATTTTGTAGAAACTGAATTATAGATATTTAAATTTCCTATTTCTACTGAGTGAAATAATATGATGGGAATTATTTTCATTTGTCCTGTAGAAATATATGCCTAACTTTGAAAGCACCTGCCTTCCACTATTTAATAATATTGGCCTCCCCTTCCACCTTCCCGTGTTTACTCGTCTGTGCATTATTTTTGTCCTCCGTTGACAAAGATAAATGATGGGATTAAAATATATTGGCAAAAACCCTGTGAACACTCGGAAAGCACAGAAAAGGGATTGTAATTATTTCCCATAGGTAACACAGCACAGACAAACCGGATTAGAGGTAATTTGCTGTGAGGATTACGTAGATCCTCATCCATTAGCAGAACATCATTTATGAAAAATAATTTTTGTTTATATTATAATTATGATAAATGTTGTTGCTCGCTAATACTTAATGGGGCGAACAAATTCATTACATTAAAATAAAATGTAGATAGAAGCAGAGTTATGAAGGCAAGGATTTCAAGGGGTATGTCTGCTCTGTTGCTTCAGTGATAAATAATCTAGAATGTAAAGGACATGTTCTAGGAAAGTGTCCCTCAACCCATGGCTGATAGTGACCCATGAGTGGCTACTTTTTAAAAAATTGAAAATAACTTTATTAGAAATCAATCCTCAATCACATATACAATAAATAATACATTCATCATACTACATGCTACACTAACACTCCTGCGTACATAAAAAAAAACATCAGTATTTATAATATCAAACAACAAATCTGTAACATCCGCGCTCTGGCCGGACACGCTGGCCATGAGCGCTCTGTCATATCCCTGCTGCCGGCGGGGCTGGGATTCGCATTGCGGGACGCGCCTGCATGTGAATCCCAGCCTGTCACTCACCTCCCTGTCCTTGCAGCCCCGGTGTGCGTGCCCCCATCTCCTAGGGTGCCCGCGCTGGAGCTCTCACTCTTAAAGGGTCAGTGCTCATTTAGTAGAGTGTCTACACCTGCACCCTGTTCCTTAAATATCAGCTCCTCCCTTGGTTCCCTGCCGGATCTTTGGCTGTCTATTGCCATAGTGAAAGTTCTGTGTCTCTGTTACTGTGTACCTGTTCCTTGCTACCTTTCTACCCTGCACCTGTGTTCCTGCCCTGACCTACTGCCATCTTGCCATGTCCTGCCAGTCTCCTTCTGTGCCTTGCCACCTCCCAGCTACCTGTGTGGACGAGTCATGCCAGGGGTAGCAACCTGGGTGCCGCCTGCCGCAGCAAGACCATCCCGCTTTGCGGCGGGCTCTGGTGAAAACCAGCGGCACCTTAGACTCCGCTCCCTGGCATGGCTCACGTCATCATCCACACAGGCCCAGAGGATCCAACACCTGTCGTAACCATAAAAGTAAGATCCGGCCATGGATCCCGCTGGGGTGCCGTTGCCAGATGTCTCGGATCTTTCCACTGTTGTGGCTCAGCAGTCAGAGTAGTTGGCTCGTCAAGCGCAACAACTGAATCAACTCTCAGCCATGGTGCAACAGCTTCTTGCCGCTCAGCAGCAACAACAGCAGCAGCCACCTGTTCCTGAGCCTCCTCATGTGTCTGCAGCTTCTCCTGGGACCAAGTTTCCTTTGTCCTTGCCTTCTAAGTATGACGGAGATCCCAAGCTGTGTAGAGGCTTTGTGACACAGTGTTCTATCCATCTTGAACTCATGGTGGATCTGTTCCGGACGGTGTGTGCTATAGGGGCGTTTGTGTTCAGTCTACTGTCTGGAAAAGCTTTGGCCTGAGCTACTCCTCTCTGGGATCGTAGAGATCCGTTCTCCTTGAACCTGTCAGCCTTCCTTGCAGAATTCCGCAATGCATGTGAAGAACCCGCGAAAGCCTCCTCTGCCGAGACAGCTCTACTAAACCTCTGCCAAGGGAACTTCTCCGTTGGCGAATACGCGGTTCTGTTCTACACTCTTGCCTCTGAACTTTCTTGGAACGACAAGGCCTTGTGTGCTACCTTTAAAAAAGAACTTTCCTCTCGAATCAAGGATCCTCTCGCTGCACGAGATTCTCCGACTAACCTGAGCGAACTTATCCATTTAGCCACTCGAATAGATGAGCTTTTTGACGAGAGGCAGGAAGAACTTCCTTTGGAAAAAGAACCAGCCCAAACACTGGCACCTGTGTTCCAACATCCACCTGCCTCCTGCCTACTTTGCCTCCTGCCAAAGAGGCTATGGAAGTAGACCATTATTCGCTTAACACAGCAGGAAAGATCCCATTGATGCAATGAGAATTTGTGCCTATATTATATCAGTCCGGAGCACTTTCTCAAAGACTGTTCTGTACGTCCTCCGTCCATGAACATCTATCCGAGAGAAGCTGGCATCCCTTGATGTGAATATTTCCTCTCCTCGCTTGACCACCCCAGTTCAAGTGTTTACCTCTGCCAAGACTTCTTTCATTGCTTCTGCTCTTTTGGACTCCGGTTCCGCAGTTAACTTCATTGGTGTCTCCCAGGTCCATAAACACCCTCTTCCAGTGTCTCGTCTTGCCAAGCCCTTCTTCATCTCTTCTGTTAATGGGCAAAACCTGAACTGTAAGGTGCAATTACACACCCTCGTCATGCAAGTAGGAAATTTGCATAAGAAAAAAATGTAGTTCTATGTGCTAACACATTGTACTTCAGAGCTTCTTCTTGGTCTTCCTTGGCTTCAACGTCATTCTCCACAACTTGACTGGAAATCTGGTGAAATCACTTGTTGGGGACCATATTGCCAAGATCACTGTCTTGTTCCCTCTGTGATATCTTCTGTGTCTGTCAAACTCAGACGTAAAGTCTTGAATTGGGGACATTCTTCCTTGCCAGTCGGTCACTTTAGAAGACTGAAGACTCCACGATAGAAGCCTGCAAGTCCCTTACAGCCTTTGCTCATTCCAGAAACCCCTTGGTCTCATGTAGTTGGGGGGGGGGGGGGGGGGGTACTGTAACATCCATGCTCCGGGAAAACACGCTGTCCATGAACGCTCTGTCATGTCCCCTCTGCCAGCGGGACTGGGATTCGCCTTTAAAGAGAACCTATCAGCATCTTTTAAAAAGGTGAAGCTGTGGGCAGTGTGATGTGGGTTATTTAATTTATATGATTCTACAGATGTCTGTGATATGTGTCTCTGAATATGTTTATATATATATGAAGCTTTGTTTGCAGTTTGTGCCATATGTAAATGAAGCACTTAGAGTCCCTGGGGCATTTCACAGCAGTTATGAGTCCTAGAGTCATCTCTATGCCTTTCAGTCTTCCCCTGCTGCAAGCATGCCTCCTGTCTGATAATTGAGATTCTCTAATCCCTGATGTGACTTCAACACAAGCTCATCTTCAGGTAGGAGGCATGCTTGCAGTAGGGGAGTTTTATATCTAAAAAATACTGTATATAACTAGGGCTACATATTACACATGTAGAATGACCATTAAATTACCTATATTAAACATAATGAAAAACCTTTACCATGTTTGATTTGTTCTGTAGGTATACAACTAATTTCAAAAAGAAAAATCATGTAGGTAAATGGCCCAAAAAATATAGCAATAATAGCAATGCAGCTCAATCATATCACCTTCCCTAAACATCAGCTTTATACACCAACTACAGAGTTTTAGAAACTAATTGAGAATTTATGCCAAGCCAGAGATCTCTCAGAAGGAAAGTGTACCATTTGCAGAAAGCACTGTATCTGGGTTGTTTTTCCTTGTCAGTACAGAGCAGGGTGTTCTGACTTAGCTGGTGAGAGGCCTGTTGACATAGTTCAGAGAGGTAAGCTTTCTCCTTAAAGGGGTTTTCCAGGAAAAAAAATGTTTTTTATATCAACTGGCTCCAGAAAGTTAAATAGATTTGTAAATTACTTCTATTAAAAAATCTTAATCCTTTCAATAATTATCATGAAGTTGAGTTGTTGTTTTCTGTCTGGCAACAGTGCTCTCTGCTGACATCTCTGCTTGTCTGTTTGCTATTGGGATTTTCTTCTAAACTGGGCGGTTCCCGAGACATGTGTCATCAGAGAGAACTTAGACAGAAAAGAACAACTCAACTTCAGAAGCTCATAAGTACTGAAAGGATTAAGATTTTTTAATAGAAGTAATTTACAATTTTGTTTAACTTTCTGGAGCCAGTTGATATATATATATATATATATATATATATATATATATATATATATATATAAAACATTTTCCTGGATAACCCCTTTAAGGAGATCATCATTTAAGATTTATGGATATTCATAGGCCATTAGCTCTCCACTGGGAATTCTTTGGAGAGTGAACATGAAAAAACACCACCATAAGGTTGCATCATCTGTTCTTTATTTAAAGGGATATTGCAGGGGAAAAGATATTTTCAGATCAACTGCCACCTGTAACAGGAAACTGGTGTGGACCCACTGTGCTACAAAACTGGCTTGTCTTTCATTCTTGGCCAGTAGTGGAGTCTAGGCACTCTCTAGGGCTTCCCCCCTTTATCCTGCTTCAGCAGGTGGAAGTGGACTTCAGCTACTAGAGGGTACCAGGTTACTCCACAAGCATGATCCCAGTGTGGTCTAGCAGACCAGATGGTACTGGTGTGTGGCACTAGGGGAAGAGGCAAATAACTATAGTCTGCAAACTCAAGGGAGACAGTAAGGTTCACTAGGAAGAGACAGACGTGAGGTCAATAACAGGCCAAAGAGTCAAAGAAGTTGCCACAAGCCCAGAATGGTAGCTACAGTTTCCAGAAGCACAGAGCGGGGCATGGAGCAGGACTCGGTTGAAGGGGTGAGTGGCAGGACCAAATTTACGCAGATTGAAATTACTTCTATTTAATAAATTAATGCCTTCCAGTACTTATCAGCTGATGTATGCCCATCAGAAAGTGGTTTAGCTATTTCTAATTCAACACAATGCTCCCTGATGCCACCTCTGTCCATTTCAGGAACTGCCCAGAGTAGGAAGGTTTGCACTGTGGGTTTGCTAATGCTCTGGACATGACATGGACAGAGGGTGGCAGCTGCTCTGGAAACTTAGGTCATGACTAGAGATGAGCGAACTTCCAGTAATTCGATTTGTCACAAACTTCTCGGCTCGGCAGTTGATGACTTTAGCCTGCATAAATTAGTTCAGCTTTCAGGTGCTCCGGTGGGCTGGAAAAGGTGGATACAGTCCTAGAAGAGAAGTAAACCAACAAAACACTTAATGGGTAGGGGGAAGAAATAGGGGGTAACAATTTAAACCACCATGCACTATCTCTTATATACTGTGGTAACCCCCAAAGTATGGCAGCATGTACTAGGACTCCCACTTAAACTATAGACCCAAAAAAGAAAAATGGAGTCATTCAAATATCAATAAACTTTATTATACAAAAAAACTCATAAAAACAGGCACATAATATGCAAGGAGGAAAATTACAACACATGGAGAAGAAACAACACTGCCCCAGAACCTGCGCTGTGACATAAGGTGATATTGCACTAGGGAGGTAGCTATGGTGATTATTGCACTAACCCCTGTAATAAGATGGCAGTATATACATAAGTTACACTATAAGGTAGACTAAGGGAAATGTGCAAATAAATGCATAAAGTGCTATGGTAAGCTGATACCAACCCCCTCAAAAAAATATATGTAATGTGTAAGTGCAGGATGTGGACAGCAGACAGCTCACAGGGTCCAAGGCAGCGTCACCCCAACACGCGTTTCGGCACGTTCAAGCCTTCGTCCGGGAGTGACGCTACCCTCAACCTCTCTACTATTTATACAGACATAAAACCAATTAAAACATAGTTGCCACCCACCTTGTATGTGTCCTCATTCCACACATGTATTACGGCGCATGTTCGCCGCACCGTATACTCCGCCCGGCGTCCTGGAAGGCTGCGTCATACAACCCGATCACATGACCAGTCATGTGACTTGGATCACGCGAGAGATGCGGCTGACACGGATGCCGAATGGGAGCCAGGGCGGCGCTTGCGCACTACTGGTAGAGGCAGCCGCTGGAAATCCAGCTAAGCTGCACATGAGGAGACATATTGCCCTCCAGTGGCATAATATGGTAACACAGTATATTTGATAACAAAGTGGTCCACACAAACCATTGCTATTAAGTTGGTATAAGTACATATAGGAGCAGAAATACATAAAGAAAAAAAAAACATAAATAAGGGGATAAATATATACATAAATAAATACATAAATACCTAAGTACATAGGAATAAATAATTAGTTCACAATGTATAATTTAATCATATATACATAAATCCATAAAGCATAGTAATATCCCAAACAATTAATTAATTAAAATTCATCGCCCACCATATATTAAGAGAGAGAGAGAAATAGCGGAGGGCAGCACACCTTGTAGAAAATTTCTGGTGCAAGCAGCCAAAATGGACCCCGGTCACTGGTCCCCAATGTAGAAAGCAAAAAGCGGTTACAGCACACAAGATAAGTGAAAAAAATAGTGGTAGCTTTAATCCATTATACATACAGATGCAACGTTTCAGCTGCCGATGCAGCCTTTTTCAAGCATCATGCTTGAAAAAGGCTGCATCGGCAGCTGAAACGTGTGCTGCAACCGCTTTTTGCTTTCTATATATATATATATATATATATATATACATATATACTATATGTATATGTATATACATATATACTATATGTATATACATATATACTATACTGAAATAATGATCCACTAAGAAAAGAGTGTTGATGTAAAAATATCACTGCAAAGTAAATGTGCAAAAAAACGTGAATGGTGAAAAACAAGGAAAAAAGAGAGGAAAAGGAAAAGAGAAAAAAGAAAAAGGGAGGGGGAAAAAAAGGGGGGAACACATCCTGAAATACAAAAATCAGTTTATTATCATATTACCCTACCCTAGCAATGGACTACAAGGGCAGGATCTGCTCCCCCAGTATAAATGCACAACCGCATTTGGGGTTGAGCACCTCCAGCCATTTGAGACCACGTTTTTTGTTGTTTGTTTAAATTTTATATTTGGAGGTGTGTAAACTCCAACATTAATGCGCCTTAAATATCTATAAGGCAGCATTAAGGTAGCACCTGTGAGGCCAGGCACCCATATTAGCCAACTCAGGTGGGGCTTGCAGCTTGCCTCCCTCCTCCCATTGCATGTGTGCTCAGTCACGCTGGAGGGTATCTGGGAGGAAGTTGTGAGTCGACCGAATGCTGCCGTAATTGCCCACTGGCCCCTGTTTTGCTTATCAAGCACAGGTAGGATTAGCGTTAGGTCTCGCACCAATTTGAGAAACCTTGGCGTTGGTGTGCGGGCTCTGGTGTGTCCTTCATATAAGGATACACTGGCGAATGTCTCAATTTTAACATCAGTGTTAAAAACTGGCGTCCCATCTCTCTCCTGAACGTGGACTACAAGATCCTCGCCAAGGTGCTGGCCAACAGGCTGAAACCTGTCATGGGGCAGATCGTCCATCCGGACCAGACCTGCAGCATTCCTGGCCGCAGGATTGCCGACAGCCTTGCCCTTGTGAGAGACACGGTCCATTACATCCAGGACCGCGGGGGCCGCGCCGCCCTGGTCAGCTTAGATCAGGAGAAGGCGTTCGACCGTGTCTCCCACGCATTCATGGACAGGGTTTTGCGCAGGCTGGGTCTGGGGAAGATGTTTTGCTCTTTTGTTAACGTTATGTATTTTGACATTTACAGCACGGTGTTGGTGAACGGCTGGAAGACTGACCCCTTTCCTATTCTTTCAGGGGTTAGACAAGGCTGCCCTCTTTCACCTCTCCTTTTTGTTTGTGTTATAGAGCTCTTCGCTGAGACTATCCGGCAGAATGGAGAGATCAGAGGGATCACCGCACCAGGACCAGATCGCCACGAGGTCAAGTGCTCGCTCTACATGGACGACGTGACCGTCTTCTGCGCTGACCAGCGTTCGGTGACTGCACTCGTCCAGACCTGCGAGGACTTCGGCAGAGCTTCGGGGGCAAAAGTCAACTGCGGGAAGTCGGAGGCCATGCTCTTCGGGGAATGGCACCTGGCTTCTTCCGCCCCCTTCCCCTTTACTATTAAGCCGGACTTCATTCAAATTCTTGGAGTCTGGTTCGGGAAGGAAGGAGCGGCCCTTAAGTCTTGGCAAGACCGACTAGGAAGGATAAACTCGAAGATCGGACTGTGGAGCTCCAGAAAGCTCACGATGGAAGGCAAGGCACTTGTCCTGCGGAGTGAAGTTTTGCCTGTGCTCCAATATACCGCACAGGCCTGGCCTCCCCATACCACCGTTTGCAAGGCCATCACCCGGACAGTGTTTGGCTTCGTCTGGGGCAAAATGGACAGAGTCAAGAGGACCGTGATGTACAAGGAACCCCGCAAGGGTGGGAAGGGAATACCCGACATCCCCGCTCTGCTGAGGGCCTCCTTTGCATGTGTCACGGTGCAGCGGACTCTTGTAGAAAAGACTGGCTCAGCGGGCAGGTCCATGTCTCGCTTGCTTCTCATGCCCCTCTGGAGACAGCTGGGCTGGGACAAGTGGGACAGCTCCATCCCTTACAACTGGAACACTCCCTGGTTCTATGGGGATGTTGTCCGGTTTGTGAGGGAGCACCAGCTGGAAGGACTGAAACCAGACCTATGGAAGCCAAAGACAATCCACAAGCTCATCCGAGCTAAGGACTCGACCGAGCTGGTTCCGGGACTCCCCGCAGCCACTGCAGAGACAGTTTGGAACAATGTGGCCTCAAAGCGGCTTACCAATGGACACAAGGACTTGTCGTGGATGGCCGTCATGGGAGGTCTCTCTCTCAGGTCATTCATGCATGCCCGCAACCTGTGCAAGACCCGGTACTGCCCCCGTTGCCCCTACGTGGAGGAAACATCTTTCCACGTGTTTTGGCAGTGCCCCTTTGCACAGGGTCTGTTGGACGCCCTAGAACAGGAACTCAGAGACTCAGTGCCCAGGAGCTGCCTATCGTACCATTCGGTGCTTTACGGCCTGTTCCCTGGGACCCACGACGTGGAGGCCATCCAGGAGGCCTGGCGCCTTATGAACTGTTTTAAGGACGCAGTGTGGCTTGCCAGGAACCGCCTCGTGATCAACAGGGAAAACATGTCCGTCCGGGACTGCCGCAGGTTCATCAAGAACCTGCTTAGAGACTATTCCATCTTGGACAGCTCGGCCGTTGATGAGGAAGAAGAGGAGTGAAGACCCCTCTCCTTCTCCCATGTCCCCCTGAAGATACAGCCCAACAGTTTGGCCCTGTGATCCGCCCCCCTCCCTACCCCCACATAGTCGCCCACACCCCTACCCCGATCACAGATTGTATTATTTGGTTTTTGTTTGATCTCTTGTGCCTTTATATTGCAGGATTGAGCTGAATGTTAGAGTAGCATGGTGTGCGATGTATAGCTTAGGGAACCTTTGCTGTGTATTGTACTATCATGCTTTGTGTGACTGTAATTTATTGTACGACTTGTAATGACTGAACGGAAAATAAAGCTCTTTCAATCAAAAAAGTTGAGGGATAGTGTTGAGGGATACTTACCTGGCAGGGGAGATACCATGATCGCTACGGTCTGAAGAACTCCAAGCATTGTGGTAGAGATTTTGCGTAGTACGATTGCAGTACTTTTCGTTCTTATTAGAACCGCATTTCTCTAGAGCATACCACCTGAAGATCGTCTCCTGCCTGCCTCGGAACATCTGAAGAAGGAGAAGATCTTGAAGACTGCAGCTCCGGAAGAAGCCGACGAAGAACCTGGAAGAAGGGAATCGGCGGTGAATTCCGGAACAGCGGCGAAGAGGAAGGCGGCGCAGAATCTTTTCGAAGAAACTCGCTGCCTCTGGAGAAGGATTTGCATAGCTCCTCCCACCGGGACCGGATCTGCATAGCTCCACCCACCCGGGAAAGAAGACTTTGCGAAGCCTCTCTCCACAAGCAAGCAAGGAAGCGGAAAAGAGCCTGCTGGAAGAAGCCATGGCCTCAACCAGCAAGTCCACCCAGGAGGCTGCAGGGCAAGGCCTGGAGGTCCAGCCCCAACCACAGCAAGCTTCAACCTCCACCACGGCAAGGCAGAAGGGCGGCAGAATTCCTAACCTGGAAGCTCCAACCCTGGAGCCCTGGATGAGGCAGACTGTTGCCTTGAAGCTCAAGCCCGTGGACGGAAGGGTGCCGGACATGTCCCAGGACGTGTTCTGCAAGAAGATGCTGGCGGATCAAGGCTTCCCCACGGCTGACACCCTGGGAATAGCAACCTTCTTTTCGGGAATCTTCTACATCACCTTTGCCACCATTGGGACCTGTAGAAGATACTGGGAGGTGGTGAAAGCGGCGAGTCCCGAATCCCCTTTCTCTCGCTTTGTGGGCAACTGCCTTATTCAAAGAGAGGAGAGGCGGGTGACGGTCTCAATGCGGAACCCACACACCCCAGGCACGGACATCTCGACCTTCCTGAAGCGCTTCTGCACCGTGGTGAGGGAGCCCACCCGCATCCTGAACTCACTCGGATACTGGACCTGCAAGTGGTCTGTGGTCGTCAGACTTAACAAGAACCCTGCTTCTCCAGATGGACTACAGCACCTGCCAACGACATTTTCCTTGGGCAACTCCACAGGACTTATCTTCTACCCGGACATGCCACAGACCTGCAGGAGATGTGGCAAGATGGGCCACGAGGGCAAGGACTGTACGGAGGATGCCTGCAGGTATTGCCGTGTGACAGGTCACACGACCAAGGACTGCCCCAAGAGCAAGACCTGCAACCTCTGCGGACTGGCAGCCCACAGCTACAAGGACTGCCCCCAGAGGGAGAGAACATGGGCATCTGTGGCAGCGAGAGCACCGAAGCCAACCCCAGCTCCGGAGCCAACACCACGGATGGCCAAGCCGACCAAGGAGGGTAAGAAGGCGAAAGCCACCACCCCTGCCCCGTCCCGCCCCTCCCCTGCCCCTCCCGCCCCATCCCCTGCCCCTCCCGCCCCATCTCCTGCCCCATCCCGCCCCACCCCTGCCCCATCCCGTCCCACCCCTGCCCCTCCTGCCCCATCCCGTCCCACCCCTGCCCCTCCTGCCCCATCCCGCCCCACCCCTGCCCCCCGTACCCCACCCCGGCCCACCCCGGCCCCGTCCTCCCTTGCCCGCCCCACCCCTGCCCCGTCCTCCCCTGCCCGACCCACCCCTGCCCCGTCCTCCCCTGCCCGGGCACTCTCTCCTGCCCCCCGCCCCACCCAGCCTCCTTTCTCTCCTGGCCCAGCAGCACCTAACCCCCCTCCAGCTGCTGGTGCCCGCCCTTCGGAGGACTTTCCTGTGCTTCCTCCCCCAGGTACCATACAGAGGAAGAGGAAAGGAAGGGACAACGTATCAGAAGAGTCCCACAAAAGAAAGATAATCGAGACCTGCGAGACCCCTCAAGCTTGAGATTAGGAGGAGGAGATGGAGCAGGTCTGCGAGAGCCTTGAAGCTTCAGAAGGAGAGGAGGTGATGGAGCAGGCCCAAGTGGAGCAGGTCCAAGCAGAGCCAGTCCAATATGTTAAAGTCGAATTCCGTTGTTTCTTTCAGGCAAAAGGCAGACAACAGGCGTGTGCGAAGAAGTGGGACTTGAGGAAACTGCAGCGCGAGCTGCGGTCCCTGCAGGACCTGCTCCAGTGTGGCTGGGACGTCAGGGAGGAGCTGGAGGAGACCAAAAAGAGCTTGAAAAGGCACTTTGAGGAGGAATCCAAGCGAATCGTCTTTCGTTCCAAGGTGGAGAACCTGGAGAAGGGTGAGAAATGTAACTCTTTCTTTTTCAGGAAGCTCCATGCCGGCCACACGCCCCTGACTGAGCTACGAGATGAGACCGGACACATGAGGAGCGGCAAGGAGGAAGTGATGGGGGTCGTCCACGACTTCTACAGCAACCTCTACGCCCCCAAGTCATCCGACCCCGAAGCCGCCGAGAGGTTCCTGTCAGGTGTCACTAACGTTGTTGATCCCGCAGGTGCGGCGGCTATGGACGATCCCTTGACGGTGGGGGAGCTGCTCTCTGCCGCTAAATCCTTTAAGCCCGGCAGGACCCCGGGCAGTGATGGTCTCCCGGCCGAGCTCTACGTAGCGCTGGGTGACCTGATCTGTCCGGACCTGTTGGAGGTGTACGAGGAGATGGTGGTGGGGGGCAGAATGCCTCCGTCGTTGAGGGAAGGGATGATCACGATCTTGTATAAGCGGAAGGGGGAGAGATGTGACCTGAAAAACTGGCGTCCCATCTCTCTCCTGAACGTGGACTACAAGATCCTCGCCAAGGTGCTGGCCAACAGGCTGAAACCTGTCATGGGGCAGATCGTCCATCCGGACCAGACCTGCAGCATTCCTGGCCGCAGGATTGCCGACAGCCTTGCCCTTGTGAGAGACACGGTCCATTACATCCAGGACCGCGGGGGCCGCGCCGCCCTGGTCAGCTTAGATCAGGAGAAGGCGTTCGACCGTGTCTCCCACGCATTCATGGACAGGGTTTTGCGCAGGCTGGGTCTGGGGAAGATGTTTTGCTCTTTTGTTAACGTTATGTATTTTGACATTTACAGCACGGTGTTGGTGAACGGCTGGAAGACTGACCCCTTTTCTATTCTTTCAGGGGTTAGACAAGGCTGCCCTCTTTCACCTCTCCTTTTTGTTTGTGTTATAGAGCTCTTCGCTGAGACTATCCGGCAGAATGGAGAGATCAGAGGGATCACCGCACCAGGACCAGATCGCCACGAGGTCAAGTGCTCGCTCTACATGGACGACGTGACCGTCTTCTGCGCTGACCAGCGTTCGGTGACTGCACTCGTCCAGACCTGCGAGGACTTCGGCAGAGCTTCGGGGGCAAAAGTCAACTGCGGGAAGTCGGAGGCCATGCTCTTCGGGGAATGGCACCTGGCTTCTTCCGCCCCCTTCCCCTTTACTATTAAGCCGGACTTCATTCAAATTCTTGGAGTCTGGTTCGGGAAGGAAGGAGCGGCCCTTAAGTCTTGGCAAGACCGACTAGGAAGGATAAACTCGAAGATCGGACTGTGGAGCTCCAGAAAGCTCACGATGGAAGGCAAGGCACTTGTCCTGCGGAGTGAAGTTTTGCCTGTGCTCCAATATACCGCACAGGCCTGGCCTCCCCATACCACCGTTTGCAAGGCCATCACCCGGACAGTGTTTGGCTTCGTCTGGGGCAAAATGGACAGAGTCAAGAGGACCGTGATGTACAAGGAACCCCGCAAGGGTGGGAAGGGAATACCCGACATCCCCGCTCTGCTGAGGGCCTCCTTTGCATGTGTCATGGTGCAGCGGACTCTTGTTGAAAAGACTGGCTCAGCGGGCAGGTCCATGTCTCGCTTGCTTCTCATGCCCCTCTGGAGACAGCTGGGCTGGGACAAGTGGGACAGCTCCATCCCTTACAACTGGAACACTCCCTGGTTCTATGGGGATGTTGTCCGGTTTGTGAGGGAGCACCAGCTGGAAGGACTGAAACCCGACCTATGGAAGCCGAAGACAATCCACAAGCTCATCCGAGCTAAGGACTTGACCGAGCTGGTTCCGGGACTCCCCGCAGCCACTGCAGAGACAGTTTGGAACAATGTGGCCTCAAAGCGGCTTACCAATGGACACAAGGACTTGTCGTGGATGGCCGTCATGGGAGGTCTCTCTCTCAGGTCATTCATGCATGCCCGCAACCTGTGCAAGACCCGGTACTGCCCCCGTTGCCCCTACGTGGAGGAAACATCTTTCCACGTGTTTTGGCAGTGCCCCTTTGCACAGGGTCTGTTGGACGCCCTAGAACATGAACTCAGAGACTCAGTGCCCAGGAGCTGCCTATCGTACCATTCGGTGCTTTACGGCCTGTTCCCTGGGACCCACGACGTGGAGGCCATCCAGGAGGCCTGGCGCCTTATGAACTGTTTTAAGGACACAGTGTGGCTTGCCAGGAACCGCCTCGTGATCAACAGGGAAAACATGTCCGTCCGGGACTGCCGCAGGTTCATCAAGAACCTGCTTAGAGACTATTCCATCTTGGACAGCTCGGCCGTTGATGAGGAAGAAGAGGAGTGAAGACCCCTCTCCTTCTCCCATGTCTCCCCGAAGATACAGCCCAACAGTTTGGCCCTGTGATCCGCCCCCTCCCTACCCCCACATAGTCGCCCACACCCCTACCCCGATCACAGATTGTATTATTTGGTTTTTGTTTGATCTCTTGTGCCTTTCTATTGCAGGATTGAGCTGAATGTTAGAGTAGCATGGTGTGCGATGTATAGCTTAGGGAACCTTTGCTGTGTATTGTACTATCATGCTTTGTGTGACTGTAATTTATTGTACGACTTGTAATGACTGAACGGAAAATAAAGCTCTTTCAATCAAAAAGTTGAGGGATAGCCAATGTATTGTTTACATCTACCACAGTAGTGCACCCATATTCCTGTATTGTATTTTCATATTAGAACATCTATTAAATATGTTAGGACATGGGGTATACTGCTTATGCTGATGAAAAAAATTAACGCTGTCCTTTCATCCTACGATACTGCAGAAGAGAATGTGGACCACATCATACAGACCACTGGAAGACCAAAAAAATGGAAAAAGAACACGGTGAGTATGTTAAAAACAGAATAAAAATTATTAAAACCAGAAAAGCGGACAAGGAAAGACATCCTAACTTACAATGGTCAGAGAAACGGTGCAAAACTCAAGACTTCATTCAGTCCTGAAGGGAACATTGTCTGCAACTTCCATATCCATCGGCTCTCACACTGAGCCAGGCGCATGGCCAGATCCCCACCTCGTATGTTTGGATATATGCGATCAATTCCACGTACCTGGAAGCATAAGGGATTACAATCATGATGGGATTTAAAATGACAGGGCACAGGCTTCAATTTGCCCCCCTCATTCGCTGATGCGGCAGCCCTGATGTCACGGATGTGTTCTCTCACCTGGACCTTGAGTGGTGGTGTCGTTAGGCCCACATATATTTTTGGACACGAACATGTGGCATAATACACCACGTATCGGGTAGTGCAGGTAATATGGTGTGTGATTTTAAAGAGATTTTAAGAGAGTCTCCTAGTACCTTATCCACATTTTCCAGCCCACTGGAGCACCTGAAAGCTGAACTCATTTATGCAGGCAAAAGTCAACGAACGCTGAGCCGAGAAGTTTGTGATGAATCGAATTACTGTAAGTTCGCTCATCTCTAGTCATGACACTTTGGATTCCTTGTTATTCCACTGCCCTCAAAATTTGGTTCACTTGCTTTTTTCATTCAATTGTGAATTCAGGAAAAATTATTGTTCCATAAAATTTGCTTTCACAATGCAATGAATGGTAAAATGAAAGTTTTTTAAAAGTATAATTTATCCAACCTAAAATAGGCCTGTATATGGCTCTGCAATGGAAAAAAAATTTATGGACCTCAGATGGTGAGAAAGAAAAAATCGTTAGCGAAAAACAAAAATCAAAGAGGTGGAAAAGGGTTAAACCCATTTGTATTTTATACACAGAGGGGGTCATATTCAAAACTGTTCACGTAAAAAATGTCACGTTTCGTGCCAAAATTTTGGCGCAAAAAAGTTTACTTCAGATATTCAAAGTGTTTTACATGAGACTTATCAAAGGTTTACACTAGTCACACCAGTTTTGAAAAAGTGGGCGTGGCTATGTAAATTGCATGTTTACATGATATTTTCAAAGCGGTGAGAGTCCATTTTACATCAAAAATTGCACACCAGCTTTTTACTAGTGTAGAAATCATAGAATTGTCTGTAGTTTGTTTTTTATTTACTTTAGTTTTTTGGGAAAAGGTGTTATTTAATTAATTATTGAAAATAAATAATTGCTATATTTTTCCCTTTTTTTTTCTTTTCTTTTTTTTATGGTCACTGCCCCTAAACTGACATTTAAGCCTTAGAATTTTTTTTATTTATACACAGTTATCACATGCCTGGGCACTAGAAATCATGGAATATTACATGAGATGCTTTGGCCAGAATTTTCCAAGATGTAAAATTTGGCATTATTGCCAAAACTTGGCAATTTTGGCACCAAAAAAAAAATCCAGTATGGCAAAATTAACTCTCATATTTTCATATTTTCACAGCAGCACAAGAGACCTTTGAAGTGTGAGGAGAAAAAAAAGTGTAATTAATATCACTGGAATGGAAAATACAGTAGTTACATTTTTGCCCTATTTTTACCATATGTTACAGTTACTTTTTTCAGTGCTGTACCCCAGTGATGTTTATCAATTGTGTGGACATGTGAAATGAATCTATAGGCTGGAAAGCATAGCTGAAATAGCCACAAAGAAAAATATATTATTTGGCACAAATCTAAGGCATATTAGTCACATATCACTTCCTTATGACACCTCATGGCTGTTACCATGTGCTTGAAGTGCATAACTTGTATGTGTTTCCTTGAATGCTGCTTGCTGTAGTGTTTTAGAATAGAGCAGTAAATTGTATTCTACCTTGAAATTGCTCTGTATTTTCTGCTCAGTCTCAGTCAGATTCACAGACTGGGAAGGGGCGTTCCCCAGCAGGTGTGACATCATCTGAAGCCATACAGGGGAGAACTTCCGCCTTTACTCTGCTACACACAGCCCAGAGCAGTTCAGTGTGTGAGAGGAGCTATGATTGGAAAAGGCTGCACACACCCTCCTCAGTATTTCCTGACTGGACTTCTGCCAGGCCAACAGGAGTCCAAAGTTTGTGCAAAAGATGGGGGAAAATGTGCTCTAGTGGAAGCTTTTTTTTTTTAAACACAAATAAAACATAGAAAACTTTTTTTTTAAACAAAGTACATTAGAATTTTTTTTTATTTACCATAAGGAGTGCAATAGCAAAAATTAGTTTTAATGAGAGTGCCCATGTAACACCTTAACGACCATGGACGTGTATACATGTCCAGACAGGATGCCGGTTCCCGCACCAGGACGAGTATACACGTCCATGGTTCTCGTGGGTGCTGCCCAGTGCACTCACCAGATCACGGCAGGAACTTCGGTTCCAGCAGTTTAACCTTTACAGTCGTGGTCGGAAGTGACCGCGGGCTGCAAGTGTTTTGACAGAGGGAGGGAGCTCCCTCTGTATTCCCAGCAGCACCCGCAGAGCGATCCCTGGCCGGCGGGACCCTGTCGCACTGCCGGATCCCGGCAGTTTAACCTCTACAGCCACATTGGGAAGCAACCGCGAGCTGTAAGAAGTTTTGACAGAGGGAAGGGGCTCCCTCTGTCTCTTTCCTGTAGCATCCCACAACGATCGCGGGGTGCTGCATGTTACCTGGACAGCCGGGGGTCTTTACAAGGACCGCCAGGTCTGCCCCGGTTATTGCCAGAGGCACGTCCTGATATGCTGCCTGCCAGTGTAAAACTATCAGGCAGCATATAACTGTAATGCTTTGGAATACTAAGTATTCCAAAGCATTAAAAAAAGTATTAAAAAAAATAATATAAAATAAATAAAAGTTTAAAAACAATGGCTGGCATTTATCATTGTATGTGTAAGTGAAGCATTTTTCTACACTTTTTTTTGTGTGCTGTGATGTGTAGGAGCACCCAATTTATTAAATGGTCGCAGAGCATTTGATACATTTTGTGCAGGTCACATTTTCTGAAATTTCTCTCTTCACATACACCAAAAAGCTAAGTCTGGGCTGGTGTAGTTTTAGAGACTTTTCAGTGGCTTTGCGCCTTTTATGTGCCTTTTCACAAAAAGGCGCAGTTCATAAAACCCTTCCATATATTTTGCAACTCTAAATCTGCAGAAATGTGTAAACCAAAAGGCGCAAAAAAGGCGCAAATAAACCCCGCTTAAAAAATGTAAATACATTTATTAAATAAATATAATGGAAAATAAAAATGCATTATGTGTAGGATCATACGGCGCACATCTGCAGCATATTACATGCTGCGAATGCCCGCCAGCAGTGATAGCGGTGGATTTCCCTCCGGCAGTCATGAGCAGACACACTGAGCTACCAAGCCACAGCAGTGATCTCGCCCTTGTGACTGCCGGGGGGGCATCCACAGTGTGAAATATTCTGCGGATGCGCTCTATGTTACCCTACACTGCATCCCGTTCATACTGCGTTTCAGCAGTATGTTAGAGGTATCCGTCAGCATCATGTCAAATAAAGTGATGCTGACGTATACTGTAGCAGCTCCATTCATTTCTAAATGAGACTGCTACAGTATACACTGGCATCCCTTTTTTGACATGACAACAGACCCCTATACTGCAGAAATGCAGTATGAATGGGGACTATCACCCAACCCCCCCCCCCCCCCCCCCCGCAATAAAATGAACCAGTTTTTTCAAGTTTTTATCTTATTTTTTTAACGCCCAGTGATGGATATATTCACTATGAGTGGATGCTTATTCCCACAACATGACAGATATTTCCATCAGGAACTTTGTCACAGACAGCTGCACGTCATTGCTTGCCAACCAAGGACCGATCAGAGCGGTCCCAGTTCCAGCCAATACACTAGTAGGGGTGCGGCATTGTTCTGACAGCTCCGATCCTTTGCAGGCATGGAGTGGGGTCTATAATTCATATAATGATGCCCTGAAAGCCAAAGGGGGCTCCTCTCCTTCTTGGTCCTACCAGGCGGTCAGGCAACCAGATATGGCCTAAGTAGGGGTACTGCCCAGCCCGGGACGAACAGCGTGATCAAATATGGGCACATTTCCTCCATTTCAAAAGCGGACTCCCAAAATGATGTCCCACAAATAAAGAATTTGTGGGGGGAAAAGCTAGTTGCTATTTTTTTCCACTGGCTTTGAAATAATTCTAGCCACACGATAAGGGCTCAACGTACTCAGTTTTTCCCCTAGGTGAATACTTTAGGGGGCATTGTTTCGAAAATGGGGTCACTTCTGGGGGTGCAGCATTGTTCTGACAGCTAGAATGCTTTGCAAGATGAAGTGCGGCCTATAATTTATATAATGATATCCTGAAAGCCAAATGGTCCTCCACTCCTTTTGGGTCCCACCATGTGTCCATGCAACCAAATATGGCCTAAGTGGAGGTATTACCGAACATGGGACAAACAGAATAAAATATGGGCCGCATTTTCTTCTTTTCAGATGCAATGTACAAAAAATATGTCCCACATATGAATTAAATTTTGCTTACCTGAAAATTTCAATTCCTGGAGTCCGTAGGCAGCACAGAATGGGGTAAGTTCGTCCTCCCGAACTTGTCAGAAGAGGTAATTAACATTTTTTACCAAATTAGCATAATTAGCCTAATTAACAAACCCCTCCCACCAGGTATAAATGGACAAACCCACACACAGGCCACAGAGTAGTTATATAGCAAAATTTAATCAGGGTGGGATCCCTGTGCTGCCTACGGACTCCAGGAATTGAACTTTTCAGATAAGCAAAATTTAATTCATTCCTGAAAATCCTACGGCAGCACAGAATGGGACCTGAGTAGCAGAAAATAATAAAGGGAGGGCATTACTTCTTAAACGCTTCTTCCAACACTGCCTTGCCTAGGGCTGAGCTACTGGAGACGTCAAGACGGCAGTGTTGAATGAATGTGGATGGTGTTGCCCACGTAGTCGCTCTACAGATCTCTTGAAGCGATACTTGAGAGGCTTCAGCCCAAGAAGCCGAGGTTGCCCTAGTAGAATGGGCTTTTAGATTCCGTGGGGGATCCAGGCCTTCTTTTTGAAAGGAGAAACTGATAGTCTTCTTAATCCAGTTGGCAATAGTGGATTTGGCTGCCTTAGAGCCTCTAGATTTGGCTCCGAATTGTACAAACAAGTGCTCTGAACACCTGAATGATGCTGTCCTGGCAATGTATTCCAACACTGCACGCTTAACATCTAACTTCGAGATCTCTTGATGTTCAGCCAGAGCCGGTAGAACAATTTCTTGTTGAAGGTTATGTACAGAATGAACTTTCGGGATAAACCCGGGAAGAGTACGAAGGACTAAGGCATCTCCAAGATCTCTTAGATATGGCTCACGGCAAGATAGCGCCTGTATCTCACTGACTCTGCGCGCTGAAGCGATAGCCACTAAGAAGCAAGTTTTCCACGTGAGAAATTTTATGTCAATAGACTGTATGGGTTCAAAAGGGTCTGATGTGAGGCACCTCAAGACTCTGGAAAGATCCCAAGATGGTATAGGTTTGCTGATTTTAGGGCAAATATTATTGACCCCTTTAAATAACCTTTTGACCAGCGGGTGTCCTGTAAATCTTCCTGCTAGAAAAAAATTTATAGCAGCAAATTGAACTTTCAGAGTGGACTGCTTGAGACCCTTATTAAGACCCAGCTGTAGAAAGTTCTGAAAATCAATTACTGAAGGATCCTTGTTAGGAAATTTAGACTTGAAGAGACTCCATACCCTGGAGTAACACTTTCTCGTCCCCGACTTGCTTGATTTATCCAAGGTAGATAATACATCATTAGACAGACCTTTGGACTTCAGCAGGTTCAGTTCACCTTCCAAGCAGTCAGATGCAGGGAGTTGAGTTCCTGATGGTAAATCCCTTGCTGTGTTAGCAGATCCTCTGTTTTGGGCAGATGCCAGAATCGATTGTGAGAAATTTCCATGGCTAGGGAGAACCAAGCCCTCCTGGGCCAAGAAGGGAAGATCAGGATCGCCCAGGGGCTCTCCTTCTTGAGCTTCTGTAGAGTCCTCTGGATTAGAGCAGGAGGTGGAAACAGATACAGAAACTTCCCCTCCCAGGACAATGACAGGCCGTCCACATGATATGGGTGGTCCAGACGAGAAAGAGAGCAGAACTTCTGCATCTTGGTATTCCTTCTCGTTGTAAATACATCTATCTCTGGGGTACCGAACCGCTTTATCACTTGTTTGAAAATCTCCATGCTCAATTCCCATTCGCCTGGGTGAAGGTATTTCCAACTGAGAAGGTCCGCCTTGACATTCAGGATACCCTGCAGGTGAACTGCCACGAGACTCTTGATGCTGAATTCCGCCTATCTGAAGATTTTGGCACACTCGGACATCAAAGATTGACACCTGGTTCCCCACTGCTTGTTCAGATAAAAGACTGTGGGTAGATTGTCTGATCTGACTAGGACCTCCTGGTGAAGTAAGAGAGGAGTGAAGTGAACCAGGGCCAGACGTACCGCTCGTAGCTCCTTCATGTTCGAGGACAGAGACTCTTCTTCCTGGGACCAAAGCCCTTGTGTCCAGCGCTGGCCAATACAGGCCCCCCCAGCCACGAGCTGAAGCATCGGTCGTGAAGACCACTTGCTGCGATGGTAGTAAAGATCTTCCCAGAGAGAACCTGTTCCTCATGAGCCACCAACGTGACACCAAAAGTTCCTTGCGGAGACTTGTAGGAATCCAGACACAGCTTTCCAAGTCTGTCCTTGATCTGTTCCAGCATGAGAGAACTCTCGTCTGCAGACTGCGAATATGGGCCTTTGCCCAGGGGACCGCATCTATTGTTGATGTAAGGCTGCCCAAGACCCTCATGGCTTGCCGAATAGACACTTCCTTGGATATTATCAGGAATTTTATCTGATTCCTCAGCTTCGTTTCCCTGTCCCGGGAAATGAAGATCTTAATCGCTAGGGTATCTATCAAGAATCCTAAAAAAAGAATCCGCTGTGATGGAATCAACTGAGATTTTTCTAGGTTGACTAAGAAGCCATGATCTTGGAGAAAATTAATTGTTTTCTTCATGTGATGGGACAAATCCAGGCTGGACCCTGCTCTCACCAACCAGTCGTCTAGGTATGGTACTACGGTGATTCCCTGCAGGCGTAATGCAGCTGAAAGAACAACCACTAGCTTCGTAAACACTCTCAGTGCTGAACTCAGACCGAAGGGAAGACACTTGAACTGTAGATGCCATGTTGTGTCTTCTACCATTAACGCGAACCTGAGAAATTTTCTGTATGCCGGGTGGATGGGAACATGTAGATAGACGCCCGATAAATCCAGAGTCGCCATGAAGTCTCCTTGGTTCACCAAAGGGAGCACCGACCTGATGGTCTCCATCTTGAAGTGCTTCTTGATGATGAACCTGTTCAGGTAAGTGAGATCTATAACTAATCTCCACTTCCCGCTGTATTTTGGTACTGCGAAAATAATCGAGTAAAACCCGGAGAATTGCTCCTGGTGTGGTACCCATTCTACTGCATTCGTCTCCAGAAAATTCCTGACAAGAGAAATCACATTCTGGTCCCGCTTTGTATTGAGAAAAAACTTCCCCGGAGGAGGGTAAAGAAGCTCGAGCTTGTAGCCCTTTTGGATCACTGAAAGAACCCACTTGTCTTCTGTTGTCCGGGTCCAAACCTGAAAAAATTCTTCCAACCTTCCTCCAACCTTGGGGGACGCTAAGATGGCATCATAAGTCCTTTTTTTTTCTGGCGGCTTGTTCTTAGAGGCAGAGCTAGAGTTTGCACCTCTCTTCTGCCTGCCAAACCTAGGCCTATTATATTGGCCTGACTGAAAGTTCCTCTTCTGGAACTTAGGAGACCTCCTCCATTTTGGACGGGCTTTGGATGCTTCCTTTTTGGATGTTCCTGGGAAGGCATCATTCTCGTCATTCATGTCTTTGAGTATACCTTTTAGGCTTGGCCCAAAGAGAGATTCTGGGGAAAAAGGTAAGGAGCAGAGGTTATTCTTAGCTGCTACACCTCCCTTGCCCCATTGCTTGATCCAAAGCGCTCTCCTTATTGAGCTTGATTCTACCATATTCTGGGCTGATAGACGCAGTG
Source organism: Hyla sarda (assembly GCF_029499605.1). Taxonomy (NCBI): domain Eukaryota; kingdom Metazoa; phylum Chordata; class Amphibia; order Anura; family Hylidae; genus Hyla; species Hyla sarda. Next base: position 360,495,289 of record NC_079191.1, read on the forward strand.
TGTCCAGCGGAGCGTCGCACAGGAATTCCGACGCCGACTTCATGACAGGAATCTTCCTAATGATGTCATCTCTAGGGACTCCATCATTAAGATCTTTGGATAATTGACTTATCCATATTCGGAGTGCTCTGGCCACCGGAACAGAGACCATTGCCACCTTGGATACTGCTGCTGCAGTAGAAAAAGCTTTTTTAGATAAAGACTCTGCTTTTCTATCCATGGGATTGGCTAGAATAGAAGTTTCCTCGGAAGGGAAGTACGACTTCTTGACTAACTTGGCTACAGGTAAATCCACCTTAGGCGGATTAAACCAAGAGGAGGTAGCCTCGGATGACAGCTTATATACAGACTTGAAACGGGATCTAACATCCATCCTTTTCTCAGGCTTATCCCAGTTGGCTCTGAGCCACTTGTCAACGGCAGGATGGGAGGGTAACACTCTATCCTTAGAGACTGGGAAGTAATAAAGACTTTCCCTGGGGAGTTTGCCTTCGGGGGAACGATCCGTCTCTAATACATTGTTACGTCGAGCGCTCCGGGTCCCCGCTACTCCCCGGAGCGCTCGCAGCGTTCTCCTGTTCGCAGCGCCCCGGTCAGACCCGCTGACCGGGAGCGCTGCAATAATGTCCCTAGCCGGGATGCGATCCGCGATGCGGGACGCGCCCGCTCGCGATTTGCATTACGGCCCGCTTACCAGACTCATTCCCCTTCTGTTCTGTCCCGGCGCGTGCGGCCCCGCTCCCTAGGGCGCGCGTGCGCCGGCTCTTTGCGATTTAAAGGGCCGGTGCGCCACTGATTGGCGCCTGGTTCTAATTAGTGTGTTCACCTGTGCACTTCCCTATATAACCTCACTTCCCCTTCCCTTCCTTGCCGGATCTTGTTGCCATTGTGCCAGTGAAAGCATTCCTTGTGTATCCCAAGCCAGTGTTCCAGACCTCTTGCCGTTGCCCCTGACTACGATCCTTGCTGCCTGTCCTGACCTTCTGCTACGTCCAACCTTGCTCTTGCCTAATCCCTTGTACCGCGCCTATCTCAGCAGTCAGAGAGGTTGAGCCATTGCCGGTGGATACGACCTGGTTGCTACCGCCGCTGCAAGACCATCCCGCTTTGCGGCGGGCTCTGGTGAATACCAGTAGCAACTTAGAACCGGTCTGCCGGCACGGTCCACGCCAATCCCTCTCTGACACAGAGGATCCACCTCCAGCCTGCCGAATCCTGACAGTAGATCTGGCCATGGATCCCGCTGAGGTCCCGCTGCCAGTTGTCGCTGACCTTACCACGGTGGTCGCCCAGCAGTCGCAACAGATAGTGCAACAAGGCCATCAGTTGTCTCAACTGACTGTTATGCTACAGCAGCTTCTACCACAGCTTCAGCAACCATCTCCTCCGCCAGCTCCTGCACCTCCTCTGCAGCGAGTGGCCGCATCCAGCCTCCGTTTATCGTTGCCAGACAAGTTCGATGGGGACTCTAGACTTTGCCGTGGTTTTCTCTCACAATGTTCCCTGCATTTGGAGATGATGTCGGACCAATTTCCAACTGAACGGTCAAAGGTGGCTTTCGTGGTTAGTCTCCTGTCTGGGACCACACCACTCTGGGACCACAATGATCCTGTCACTGCCTCCGTACAGTCTTTCTTTGCGGAGATTCGAAGTGTCTTCAAGGAACCAGCCCGAGCTTCTTCTGCCGAGACTGCCCTGCTGAACCTGGTCCAGGGTAATTCTTCAGTAGGCGAGTACGCTATCCAATTTCATACTCTCGCCTCCGAATTATCTTGGAATAACGAGGCCCTCTGCATGACCTTCAAAAAAGGCCTATCCAGTAACATCAAAGATGTGCTGGCCGCACGAGAAATCCGTGCCAACCAGCATGAACTTATTCATTTGGCAACCCGCATTGACATGCGTTTTTCCGAAAGACGCCAGGAGCTCCGTCAGGATATGGACTTTGTTCGCACTAGGCGGTTTCTCTCCCCGGCTCCTCTCTTCTCTGGTCTGCTGCAATCTGTTCCTGTGCCTTCCGCCGTGGAGGCTATGCAAGTAGACCGGTCTCGCCTGACACCACAAGAGAGGACACGCCGCCGCAATGAGAATCTATGCCTGTACTGTGCCAGTACCGAACACTTCTTGAAGGATTGTCCTATCCGTCCGCCACGCCAGGAAAGACGTACTCCGATCCCGCACAAAGGTGAGACAGCTCTAGGTGTGAACTCTGCTTCTCCACGTCTTACTGTGCCTGTGCAAATTTCTTCTTCTAACTCCTCCTTCTCAGCTGTGGCCTTCTTGGATTCTGGATCTGCAGGAAATTTTATTTTGGCCTCTTTCGTTAACAGGTTCAACATCCCAGTGACCAGTCTCGCCAGACCTCTCTACATCGCCTCAGTTAATGGTGAAAGATTGGACTGTAATGTGCATTGGACCTCATCACGAAAAAATTTCATTTCTGGTCCTCTCTAACTGCACTTCTGAAATTCTTCTCGGACTGCCTTGGCTCCAACGCCATTCCCCTACCCTTGACTGGACCACCGGGGAAATCAAGAACTGGGGTACTTCTTGCTACAAACAATGCCTCACGTCTACTCCCAGTCCTGCCAGTCAAACCCCTATGGCTCCTCCTATACCAGGTCTCCCCAAGGCCTATCTGGACTATGCCGATGTTTTTTGCAAAAAACAAGCAGAGACTTTGCCTCCTCACAGGCCTTATGACTGCCCTATTGATCTCCTTCCTGGTACTGCTCCACCCCGGGACAGAATCTATCCTCTGTCAGCTCCTGAAACACAAGCCATGTCGGATTACATCCAAGAAAATCTAAAAAGGGGATTCATCCGCAAGTCTTCCTCCCCTGCCGGAGCGGGGTTCTTCTTTGTCTCCAAAAAAGACAGTTCCTTACGGCCATGCATCGATTACCGCGGTCTTAATAAGATCACTATTAAAAACCGCTATCCCCTGCCTCTTATCTCGGAACTCTTTGACCGCCTACGTGGTGCTAACATCTTCACCAAATTGGATTTAAGAGGTGCATATAATCTCATCCACATCAGGGAAGGGGACGAGTGGAAGACTGCATTTAACACCAGAGACGGACACTTTGAATATCTGGTTTTGCCCTTTGGGCTCTGCAATGCCCCTGCTGTCTTCCAGGACTTTGTAAATGAAATTTTTCATGATTTGTTATATACCTGTGTTGTGGTCTACTTGGACGACATTTTGATTTTCTCTTCTAACCTCGAAGAACACTGCCGTCATGTCCGCCTGGTTCTCCAGAGACTCCGTGACAATCAATTATATGCCAAGATGGAAAAATGTCTCTTTGAATGCCAATCTCTTCCCTTCCTAGGATATTTAGTATCTGGCCAGGGACTTCAAATGAACCCAGACAAACTGTCAGCCGTGTTAGATTGGCCATGCCCCTCCGGACTCCGAGCTATCCAACGTTTCTTGGGGTTTGCCAATTACAACAGACAATTTATTCCACATTTTTCCACCATTGTGGCCCCAATTGTGGCCCTAACCAAGAAAAATGCCAACCCTAAGTCCTGGCCTCCTCAAGCGGACGAGGCATTCAATCGTCTCAAAACTGCCTTTTCTTCTGCTCCCGTACTCTCCAGACCTGATCCATCTAAACCCTTCTCACTGGAGGTAGACGCCTCCTCGGTGGTAGCCGGAGCTGTTCTCCTACAAAAAAACTCTTCTGGACATAACGTTACTTGTGGTTTCTTTTCTAGGACCTTCTCTCCGGCGGAGAAAAATTACTCCATTGGTGATCGAGAACTGCTGGCCATAAAACTAGCCCTCGAGGAATGGAGGCACCTGCTGGAGGGGTCCAAATACCCATTTATCATATACACAGATCACAAGAATCTCTCTTATCTTCAGTCTGCCCAACGGCTGAACCCACGCCAGGCTAGGTGGTCGTTGTTTTTTGCCCGTTGTAACTTTGAGATTCATTTTCGCCCTGCTGACAAGAACATCAGGGCTGACGCCCTCTCTCGTTCCTCGGATGCCTCCGAAATGGAAGCCCCCCTGCAACACATTGTTCCTCCTGAGTGTCTGATCTCTGCTTCCCCAGCTTCCATCAGACAAACTCCTCCTGGAAAGACTTTCGTCCCTCCACGCCAGCGCCTCAGGATCCTCAGGTGGGGACAATCCCTGCACCTCGCCGGCCATGCTGGCGTCAAAAAGTCCATCCAGCTCATTATTGGTGGCCTACCCTGGAAGCAGATGTTGCTGATTTTGTTCGGGCTTGTACAGTCTGTGCCTGGGACAAAACTCCTCGTCAGAAGCCTGCCGGCCTCCTTCATCCTCTGCCTGTTCCTGAGCTACCTTGGTCTCAGATTGCCATGGACTTTATAACAGACCTGCCTTTATCCCATGGCAACACAGTCATTTGGGTGGTCGTTGATCGTTTCTCCAAGATGGCACATTTTATTCCACTTCCAAGTCTTCCATCTGCGCCACAGTTGGCGAAACAATTTTTTGTGCACATTTTTCGCCTTCACGGGCTTCCCACACATATCGTCTCGGATAGAGGCGTTCAATTTGTCTCGAAATTCAGGAGGGCCCTCTGTAATCAACTTAAAATCAAATTAAATTTCTCGTCTTCCTATCATCCCCAATCTAATGGGCAAGTAGAGAGAGTTAACCAGGTTCTTGGTGACTATTTGCGACATTTTGTTTCCTCCCGCCAGGATGATTGGGCCGATCTTCTACCCTGGGCTTAATTCTCGTACAATTTCAAAGTCTCTGAATCCTCCGCTAAATCCCCGTTCTTTGTGGTGTACGGCCGTCACCCTCTTCCCACCTCCCCACTCCCACGCCTTCTGGTTTGCCCGCTGTTGATGAGGTTACCCGGGACTTCTCCACCATCTGGAAAGAGACACAAAAATCCCTCATACAGGCCTCATCCCGGATGAAGAAGCATGCCGACAAAAAAAGAAGAACTCCTCCTGTCTTTGTTCCTGGAGACAAAGTGTGGCTCTCCGCCAAGTATATCCACTTCCGTGTCCCCAGTTATAAACTGGGACCACGTTATCTTGGACCCTTTAAAATCAAGTGCCAAATCAATCCTGTCTCCTACAAACTCCTTCTTCCACCTTCTCTCTGTATTCCTAACGCTTTTCATGTCTCTCTCCTTAAACCGCTTATCCTTAACCGCTTCTCTCCCAAGGTTGTTGCTCCTACTCCTGTCTCCGGGTCCTCAGATGTGTTCTCGGTTAATGAAATTCTCGCGTCTAAGATGGTCAGAGGTAAAAAAAAAATTCTTGTAGATTGGGAGAATTGCGACCCTGAGGAGAGGTCATGGGAACCCGAGGATAACATTCTCAACAAGGACCTAATTCACAAATTTTCAGGTTCCAAAAAGAGGGGGAGACCCAAGTGGGGGGGGGTACTGTTATGCCGAGCGCTCCGGGTCCCCGCTCCTCCCCGGAGCGCTCGCAGCGTTCTCCTGTTCGCAGCGCCCCGGTCAGACCCGCTGAACGGGAGCGCTGCTATAATGTCCCGAGCCGGGATGTGGTCCGCGATGCGGGACGCGCCCGCTCGCGATTTGCATCCCGGCCCGCTTACCAGACTCGTTCCCCGTCTGTTCTGTCCCGGCGAGCGCGGCCCCGCTCCCTAGGGCGCGCGCGCCGGCTCTCTGCGATTTAAAGGGCCGGTGCGCCACTGATTGGCGCCTGGTTCAAATTAATGTGTTCACCTGTGCACTTCCCTATATAACCTCACTTCCCCTTCCCTTCCTTGCCGGATCTTGTTGCCATTGTGCCAGTGAAAGCGTTTCCTTGTGTATCCCAAGCCAGTGTTCCAGACCTCTTGCTGTTGCCCCTGACTATGATCCTTGCTGCCTGCCCTGACCTTCTGCTACGTCCGACCTTGCTCTTGCCTAATCCCTTGTACTGCGCCTATCTCAGCAGTCAGAGAGGTTGAGCCGTTGCCGGTGGATACGACCTGGTTGCTACCACCGCTGCAAGACCATCCCGCTTTGCGGCGGGCTCTGGTGAATACCAGTAGCAACTTAGAACCGGTCCGCCGGCACGGTCCACGCCAATCCCTCTCTGACACAGAGGATCCACCTCCAGCCTGCCGAATCCTGACATACATGTTTCACTGACTTTATCAGGAAATGCATGTCATCCTTGTGGAAGATGTAGTAGTCTTCCGGAGAGTCTTGTGACTCTACAGAAGACCGTGACTCAGATGCCTCTGAGTCAGAAGGAGATACTGCTCTGTGCTGTATCTTGCGCCTTTTCACTGAGGGGCCCACCTCCGGTAGTATAGTGGATATGCGTTTTTTAAACCAGTCAAAGAAAGCTGAGGCATCATTCCCAAATCTATCATCTTCCACTGGGTGCTGTTGTGGAGAACATCTGCCGCAGAGATCTCCTTCTGCATCATCTGCCATAGGCTGGGAGCACAATTCACATAGCCTGTGTGTGCTTTGACTTCTTGGATCTTTTGCCCCTAGGTGCTGCGTCCGACATCTGCAGGAAAAAGGGGAGGCCAAATAGTAATGCAATACTTAATATTTTGGCCAAACAACAGCATGAATATCCAAGATAGTAGTAATAATATGGGAAGGCACTTCACAGTAACATTAGCAATAACTGCAGCTTCACAGCATGCTAAATCAAACTACGATATGCATAATGATAGTGCAGGACACTTCACAGGTATCCAAGAAACACCCCAAAAGACATGCTTACTTTAAATCTCCAGAGCCCCGCTGCCCCAAACACAGTGTCTGCGGCAGCGGGGAAGACCAAGGAGCAAGCTATAAGCACCACCTGGCGGGAAACGCCAGCGTCCAGCCCGCCCCTCTTGACGCGCAGCTCACTTCAGGTCTTCCGCATAGAAACTTCAGTGCACGTGGGACGCTGCCTGGATCGGGGACCTCCGAGCACCCTGGAGACTGGCGCCATGCCGGGATGTGGGCATCCAGATAGGGTAAGTACAGAGCGATAATCAAGGTACTTCACAGTACCTGATAGGCTTCTGGAGACAAACTTCACAGCACCCCGGTCCACAATCGTAGGGGCCTTCACAGTTACCCCAACGCATTAATCGAGGCAGAGGGCTTCACAGCGCATCTACATATTTTCAGGGCAAAACCTGCAAAAAAAGGAAAAAATAGAGTATAAAAAATAAGGAGGGAGATAATAACCCCCTCCAACCTAAAATACCCCTTCTGAGTATCAGAAGAATAAAAAACTCAGTGGCCTGTGTGTGGGTTTGTCCATTTATACCTGGTGGGAGGGGTTTGTTAATTAGGCTAATTATGCTAATTACCTCTTCTGACAAGTTCGGGAGGACGAACTTAACCCATTCTGTGCTGCTGTAGGACGTCCAGGAATGATGCATTTGTAAAAAAAAAAAAAAAAAAAATTAAAATTTTTCCACTGACTTTGTATTCATTCCCGCCACACAAAAAGGACTCAAAGTACTCACTTTTGGTCTAGGTGAATACATTATGGAGTGTAGTTTCCAAAATGGGGTCACTTATGGGGGTTCTGTATGGTTCTGGCAGCCAAAACCCTTTGTAAGCATGAAGTGCGGCCTAAAATGATGCCCTGAAAGCCAAATGGCGCTCCTCTCCTTCTGGGTCCTGCAGTCAAGGAACCAAATATGGCCTAAGCGGGGGTATTTACAAACAAAGACTGAGCAGCTCAATAAAATATAGGGTGCATTTCTTTCAATATCAGAAGCGACAAAAAATATGCCCCACAAATGATGCATTTGTGAAAAGAAAAAATAATCAAATTTTTAACACTGACTGTAATAATTCCTGCCAAAAAACTATGGTGTTAAAATACTCACTGTACCCCCTAGCGAATACCTTGAAGGGTCTAGTTTTTAAAATTGGGTAATTTGGGGGGGGGGGGGGGGTTCCTATGTTCTACCACCTTCAAATTTCTGCAAACGTTGCATAGCACATAAAAAAGGTGGTACTTTTCAAATTTTCTAAATTTCATGTTATATTGCTAGGCTTCTAATTCATTTAAAATGTTAATTTAAAACAAAATAAATGCTTTCAAAACAAAGTAAACACTTGGAAGTATAAGTTTCATAAACTATTTGGTCAGAAAGTATAAATATAGGTAACCCATTAGTGTTAAAATAGCAAAAAATCATTATTTTTTTTAAATTTCATGATTTTTTGCATTGTATGAAAAAAAAAAAAAACTACAAATGATATCGGCTTACTTTTACTATGTACATGAAGGACAACTTGTGACAAAAAAACAAAGTCAAAAATATCCTCATTGGCAAAACGTTACCAGAATTATTCTCTAATAAAGTAAGACATCCCCGATTTGAAAAAACAGGCCTGGTCTTTCAGGGGTATACAGGTTTACTTGTATTGATCCTTAAGGTGTTAAGCACATTTCCCATTTTATCAGGCATAAAAAAAGATATATCTTTACCCGCCATCCACCATTCCCCGATGCCTTTTTTGTCCTTCTGAAGTCCACAGTGCGCTCCTCTTCCCGGGTTCCCCATGGTCAATGCATCACGCTGGGGCTCAGCAATCGCTGGTCACAGAGATGTCCTTCCTCGGTCATTGATTGCTCAGCTGCAAACTGACATATTAAGCCTCGGCACCAGGAAAAAGACCAGGGCTTAAAGGGGTACTCTGCCCCTAAACATCTTATTCCCTATCCAAAGGATAGGGGATAAGATGTGTGATAACTGGGGACCGGCCACTGGGACTCCCGCAATCTCCGCCACGGCACCCCAGTCATCCAGTGCACGGAAGCGAACTCTGCTCCATGCCGGATGACGGGCGACCACAGCTGTCATGTCCCCTCCATTCATGTCTGTGGGAGGAGGCGTGTACTAGATGTCATGTTCCCTTCCTCGAATTGAAGGGAGGGGGCATAACATCACGAACACAGAAGCTCCAAGCTTCCATGTTCAGAATGTCGCAGTGCTGGCCTTGCCTATGGGACCCCCGCAATCAGACATCTTATATCCTATCCTTTGGCTAGGGCATAAGATGTCTAAGGGGGGAGTATCCCTTTAATATGAAAGATTGCTGAGCCGTAGTGTGACATGTTGACCCCGGGGAACCTGGAAGAGGAGCGGACTGGAGACCACAGAGGAACAATGGAGGCACAGAGGAGATGGTGGGAAGTAAGTAAATGTTTATTTTTTATGCCTGACAAAATGGGAAATGTGATTAAAAACCTCCCTATCCCAGAGTACGCCGTTAACTTCTATTGCTCTATTCTAAAATAATACAGCAAGCAGTATTACAACTCAATAGGAAAAAAGGCAAATTTGCACCTATTCTTTTAACAGTAAAAGCGCTGTTTCGCTGCCCAAGAAAGGGCAAAAAGATGTTGCGTGAACATGACCTGAGGCTGTTATTACTTGTGTATTCACAGCTGGCTGTATCAAAATTTGGAGATATATCTTTCTTGACTTACAACTTGAAGCAATGGCACGTTCAAGTGCAGAAAATCAGGTGTGCTACCCACTGACACCAATGCACATGTAACAGTGCCCTGACCCTGATAGGTAACTACATAAGTACTGTAATCTAATGTCCAATCTGCCTGTATTGAGCTTATAATTATGTTTATGTAGTGACCATGTATTAGAATACTGTATCCTGCCCATCCTGATGTTACCCTCAGTATCCGTCTTGGGCCCACTACTATGCCATTGTTGTTATTCTAGAATTCTCTATGTTACTGTTTCTTTAACCCCTTCCCGCTACATGATGTATGCATACGTCATGAGCGGGCTCCCGTGATAGAACGAGGGGTCACGCGCTGATCCCGTGTCATATCGCGTCAGTCCCAGCGGCCATCAACGCCCGGGACCCGCAGATAATACCGGACATCACCGATCGCGTTGATGCCCGGTATTAACCCTTCAGACGCGGCGATCAAAGTTGAAAGTGAAAGTAAAAGTTGCCGGTTAACTCAGTGGAGCCGTTCGGGACCTCCGCAATGAAATTGCGATGTCCTGAACAGCTTGCTGAACAGCTGGAGGGTCCCTACCTGCCTCCTCGCTGTCCGATCGCCGAATGACTGCTCCGTGCCTGAGATCCAGGCAGGAGCAGTTGAGCGGTGATAACACTGATCAATGCCCGGCTACTGCCATGCAGTGATCAGTGTAAAAGATCAGTGTGTGCAGTGTTATAGCCCCCTATGGGGGCTATAATAAAGATCATTTAACCCCTTCCATAATAAAAGTCAGAATCACCCCCTTTTCTCAATTAAAAAAAACTGTGTAAATAAAAATAAACATATGTGGGATCGCCGCATGCGCAAATATCCGAACTATAAAATTATATAATTAATTAAACCTCTTGATCTATGGCGTACACGTAATAAAATTCCAAATTCCAAAATAGCGTATTTTTGGTCATGTTTTATACCATAAAAAAGGGAATAAAAAGTGATCAAAAAGTCCAATCAAAACAAAAATGATACCGATTAAAATGTCAGATTACGTTGCAAAAAATTAGCCCTCATGCATCCCCATATGCGGAAAAATAAAAAAGTTATAGGGGTCAGAAGATGACATTTTTAAACGTATACATTTTCCTGCATGTAGTTATGATTTTTTCCAGAAGTGTGACAAAATCAAACCTATATAAGTAGGGTATCATTTTAACCGTAAGGACCTACAGAATAAAGAGAAGGTGGAATTGTTACCGGAAAAAGGAACTGCGTAGAAACAGAAGCCCCCAAAATTTACAAAATTGAATTTTTTCTTCAGTTTTGTCACACAATAATTTTTTTCCCATTTTGCTGTGGAGTCGGAGAGAAGTGTGTAGTGATCTGAGGAGGCCTCAAGCTAATCAGAAATCTAATCCTGTGTGGTGTCCCGGCACCGTATTTCATACTGTGCCTTGGTAATTAGTCCCCAAAGTTAGAGTCCCTAGGACTGTCGGGGTTCGTTTTCCTCATTTAACCCTTAGTCACCCCTTAGTCAATATTTGTAAATATTATCTATCTAAATAAATGTATATGGTATTACTCGCTGTTTTAGCGTCGCAGGACCTGCAGGTCATGTGACCGGGTTGCAGAACTCTATGGTTTTTGCTAAAGGACCTTTGGTGGTTTTGGACATGTAATCACCCACAATCCATTGTAACGGTGAGTGACAGCTGATTGGACCAATCCAAAACGGCCAGTCCCTGCACATATAAGGGAGCTGAGCCATATTGTCGCTCTCTTGGGTTGCTGACTTTAGACGAGGTAGGACCTCCACAGCTTATAAGACAAATTACTAGGCCCAAAGCCTTGCGGCTTAGGCCAGCGCTAGTGACTGATAGTTCTTTCAATTCCCCGCTATCTCCGCAAGATCTCCGGACCTAATCCAACCCCTAAATCCGGCGGATCTATGCAAATACAATCCTCAAAATCTAAAGGGAACCTTCCGGTCCTAAGCATCTGTCAATCACTGCTGTGCTGTTTGTAAAGACTCTGTTATCTGGACTGTAACCGTTACTGCATATACAGAAAATCTTCAGTAAAGATTCCTGCAAGTTTTAAGTTCAGCACTGCTGTGGACAATCTATTTATTTTACACTCACCTATCGCTCTTGGGAAGGGTGGCGATAGGCCCACCATCACTACAGAGTTTTAACCCTCACCCTGGCATCACGAGTGACAAGGGTTAACAGTGCCCTTTATCATATAGAACCGCAACACCCCTACTGCCCTACAATCCCAGGCTACCACACCTGCAACCATGCATCTTCTAAGGAAAATCTCCTATGCTCAAGTGAACGTCTAGCGGTCAGCACTAAACTCTGGGGAAGAAAAGTCTTCAGTCAGTCTACAGCACCAATGTCAGTGTGAGTTGCCATTCATCACAAGTCAGTCACCATACAGCACAGCGCAAACAACTACAAGTCCCAGCAAGGTGATGGGCTTCCAAGGTTTACTCTGCACATTCATTTGCACTGATCTATGCTGTAAAGGAATTACCATCTATCCTGCCTCAGTAAAGACAGTTTTATCTGTAACCTTGTATCAGAGTATTTATTGCCCTGTGCCTGGCCCAGGAGAAACTGGCCCAATCTCGGACCATATATAGGCTAACGGTGCCCTGGTTAATTTCACGTTATCCCCCCCGCCCCCCACCCTGAATGGACGAAGGCACAAGTAGAGCTGAAACATGATGTATGTTTTGAAAACCAGAGTCCTAATACATTGGATGCAAGCAGCAGCACCCACATTAAATATTTATAAGATAAAAAGAAGGTGATATGAAGTTTTCTTTTGCTTATAGCAGTGTTTCTCAACCAGGGCGCCTTCTGCTGTTGCAAAACTACAATCCTCTGCATGCCTGGACAGCCGAAGGCTGTCAAGTCATGCTGGGAGTTGTAGATTTGAAATAGCTGGGGGGACTCTGGTTGGGAAACACTGGCTTATATGGTTTGTCTGCCAACTTGAATAAACACTTAAACAAATACCAATAGTAGCATCAATGGTGAGATGCTTCTGTTTGTCCACTAGATGGCTCTCTTACACTGCTAAGTAATAGACTAACATTGTCTCTTCTTTACTTTCCATATAAAATAGCATTTGCCTCCTTGATCTATAACAGCGGTCTTCAAACTGTGGCCCTCCAGATGTTGCAAAACTACAACTCCCAGCATGCCCGGACAGCCAACGGCTGTCCGAGCATGCTGGGAATTGTAGTTTTTGTAACATCTGGAGGGCCACAGTTTGAAGACCACTGATCTATAATGTCTGTAAGAAATGAAAAGTCAGAACAGTAAAATTCAGCCTTTGATAATCCAGAAAGCCAGAAATGTAGCGTAGTGAAAAATCTCTATCTTTGTTGATAATGGCTGAGTGGGTCAGCTGAAACGTCCTGGACCAAGACTGTTTTGCTGCTGGCACCTACACCTATGCATCTTGGTAGTGCTGTTTCTCAACATTGGATATCTTTGTTAGGCTATGTCCACACGGAAATTCTGCCGAAATTCCCTGCACATTGGGGGAGATTTATCGGAACTTGTGTAGAGTAAGAGTGGTGCAGTTGCCTGAAGCAACCAATCAGATCGCTTCTTTCGTTTTTCAAAGGCCTCTTTGAAAATGAAAGAAGCAATCTGATTGGTTGCTATGGGCAACTGCCCCACTCTTACTCTACACAGGTTTTGATCAATCTCCCCATTATATTCATTCATAATGCTGCATTTACATAGTTACACATAATTCCACAGCGGAAATTCCGCAAAAATATAAGACTTTTCCTTAATTTTGCGAAATTCTGCAGCGGAATCCTACTGAAGTCAACGGGGCTTTGAATTTCATCGGAATTCTGTGTTTTGAGCGCACAGAAACTCTGAAAAAACTGTGAAAAAAAATATTTGAAGTCAGCTTTTCTGTGGGGAATGTGAGTGGAAAAGCAGAAATTCCACCGTCTGAACACAGACTTTTCATCTAGACTAGTGGTCTTCAAACTGCGGCCCTCCAGATGTTCCAAAACTACAATTCCCAGCATGCCCGGACAGCCGTTGGCTGTCCGGGCATGCTGGGAGTTGTAGTTTTGCAACATCTGGAGGGCCACAGTTTGAAGACCGCTGATCTAGACCTATAAATCTAGGGGTCTATCCAATTCCACTGATTAACCCTTTCCTGATGCAGCATTTTTTTTCCCCAAGAATATTTTCTGTAGGTCCTTATTCAGATGTGTGATCACGTTGAGCAGGAGAAGAAGCTGCTCAGAAGTTTGCAGGCTATACATTTTTCTTTAAAAAAAATAAAAATATAAATAAATAAATAAAGGGATGAAAAGCCAAATCTGTCACACAACTGAAACCAAAAGCAGCTAATGGAGAGCAACGGACTCAATTCGGTTCCATTGTGGTGTTCATCACTTTGGCGGGAAGAATAGCTCTGAATGCTACATTAAAGGTGTAATCGGATGATTTTTTATTTTTTATTTTTTTAAACCACTGGTACCAGAAAGTTATTTCTAAGATTTTTACATTTCTTCCTCTTCTTAAAAATATTAATCCTTTCAATACTTATCAGCTCCTGTATACTACTATAGTAGTGTAGTTCTTTCCAATCTGACCACAGTGCTCTCTGCTGCCACACCTGTCCTTGTCAGGAACGGTCCTGAACAGGATAGGTTTGCTATGGGGATTTTCTCCTGCTCTGGACAGTTCCTGACATGGACAGAGGTGGCAGCAGAGAGCACTGTGGTCAGACTGGACAACTACACACAAAAACTACACAACTTTTTCTGGAGCATAACAGCAGCTGATAAGTACTGAAAGGCTAAAGATTTTCAAATAAAAGTAATTTACAAATCTATTTAACTTACTCCCACCAGTTGATTTAAAAATATTTACCCCTTTAACCCCCTTCATGACCCAGCAACATTTTTTTTTTCTCACATTTTGTTCGTCCTTACCGTCTAAGGCTTTTTTATTTTTTGACTGACAAAGTTGTAATAGGGCTTATTTTCTGCGTGACAATTTGTACTTTCCACTGATACACTTTTTTTTTATCATATAATGTATGATTAATACAGAAAAAAATTATATGTAGGGCAGTATTAAAAAAAAATGGAATTGCACCATATTGTAGGGCAATAATTTTTTTCGGAGTTCAAAATATGGTAAAGCTGACATGCTATCTTTATTGTTTGAGTTAGTACAATTCCAATCATACTTTAACAGTTTTTGTTTCGATTTATGGTTCAAAAGAATTGAAAACATGAAAAAGAAAAAAAAAAATTGTTGATTACCATGTTTTCACCCCTATAATTACTTTATTTTTCCACCAAGGGTTATTTTTTTTTTTTTTTTTGCGCCATGAGCTGTAGTTTTTAAAGGTACCACTTCTGTGTGGTTCTGGCTTTTTGATCACTTTTTATAACTTTTTTGGGGGATGTAATGTAACAAAAAATCTGCAATTTTTGGCGTTTGGAATTTTATTTGCATTTACACCGTTCACCAAACAGGATCATAAATATAATAATTTAATAGTTCGGACAATTAAGCATGCGGCAATACCAAATATGTGTATTTTTCTTGAGAGAAGGGGTGTGATTTGAATTTTTATTAGGGAAAAGATTTTTTTTTTTAATTATATATATATATATATATATATATATTTTTTTTTTTTTACTTATTCACGCACTTTTTGGTCCCCCTGGGGGCTTATCATAAGCCAACATTAGATGGATATATAAATCAATGTAATGCTAGCCTTAACTCCTTAAGGACGCAGGGAGAACCGGTACGCCCTGAGTCCGCTTGCTTTCTATAACGCTGGGCCACAGCTATTAATGCGGGACCGCATTGATTGCTGTGTCTAAAGTGAAAGTAAAATGCTCCCTGGTAGCTCAGCAGGCTGTTCGGGACCGCCGCAACTAAATTGCGGTGTCCCGGACAGCTGGCAGACACAAGGAGGGTCCTTACCTTCCTTCGTCGCTGATCGCCGAATGACTGCTCCGTGCCTGAGTCATTGATCAATGTTATCCTATGAGATAACAAAGATCGATGTAAAAGATCAGTTAGTGCATTATTATAGCCACTAGAGGGGGCTATAACACTGCAAAAAAAGATAATAAAGATCATTAACCTCACGGTCAATGGCGTACACGCAAAAAAATTCCAAAGTCCAAAATATCGTATTTTTGATAACTTTTTATATAATGAAAAAATGTAGAAAAAGCTATCAAAAATCAATACAAAAATGGTACCACTAAAAATTTTAGATCAGGGTGCAAAAAATGAGCCCCATACCGCCCCGTACATGGAAAAATAGAAAAGTTATGGGGTCAGAAGATGACAGTTTTAAGCGTATACATTTTCGTGCATGTAGTTATGATTTTTTCCCAGAAGTACGACAAAATCAAACCTATAAGTAGGGTATCATTTTAATCGTATAGACCTACAGAATAATGATAAGGTGTCATTTTACCAAAAAAAAAAAGTACTGCGTAGAGCTGAAGCCCCAAAAAGGTAAAACATTTCTTCAATTTTGTTGCACAATTAACTTTTTTCTGTTTCGCCGTAGATTTGGGGGTAAAATGACTGATGTCATTACAAAGTAGAATTGGTGGCGCAAAAAATAAGCCATAATATGGATTTCTAAGTGCAAAATTCAAATAATTATGATTTTAAGGTAATTATGAAGGTAAGGAGGAAAAAACGAAAGTGCAAAAATTAAAAAACCCTCAGTCCTTAAG
The DNA here is from genome assembly GCF_029499605.1 of Hyla sarda. NCBI lineage: Eukaryota > Metazoa > Chordata > Amphibia > Anura > Hylidae > Hyla > Hyla sarda. Next base: position 360,511,457 of record NC_079191.1, read on the forward strand.
GGGTTAAAGGGGTACTCTGGTGGAAAACAATTTTTTTCAAATCAACGGGCTCAATAGTTACTTCTATAAAAAAAAAAAAAAAAAATTTAATCCAGTACTTATCAGCTGCTGTATACTAAGGAGGAAGTTGAGTTGTTCTTTTCTGTCTGACCACAGTGCTCTCTGCTGACACCTCTGTCCAGTTTAGGAATTGTCTAGAGTAGAATAGGTTTTCTATGGGGATTTGCTCCTACTCTGGGCAGTTCCTAAAATGGACAGAGGTGTCAGCAGAGAGCACTGTGGTCAGGAAGAAAGGAAATTTAAAAAGGAAACGACTTCCTGTGGATCATATAGCAGCTGATAAGTAATGGAAGGATTAAGATTTTTTTAATAGAAGTAATTTACAAATCTGTTTAACTTTCTGGCACCAGTTGATTTTAAAAAAAAAATAAAATGTTTTCCAGTGGAGTACCCCTTTAATCTCAGATATGAAATGGCAATAATAAATGGAAATAATGCAGCAATGGTTAGTTTCTTACTTGGCTAGTTGATACATTGGTAATGTATCAGACTGAGGCGTTGCTTTACATCAGTGGTCTCCAAACTGTTGACTGCGAGGTGTTGCAAAACTACAACTCCCAGCATGCCCGGACAGTCGTTGGCTGTCCGGGCATGCTGGGAGTTGTAGTTTTGCAACTGTTCATGACACTTGACAGTTATATATATACAATCATCATATAATCAATGAAACAAAAAAAATCGTTTACTTGCGGCCGGTCTCTAATTGTTCTGGTTCACGCAGGCTACAGTGATCATTGAAATTAATTTTGCGCTGGAACGCTTAGGTCACGGTGCTCTTCATCCATCATACTCTACATAGAAAAAAATGCTGGGGCGTTAACTGGAATATTGCCAGATTCGTCAAACAATTGACCTTCATTGTTAAGTATCTCACTAGCATTAAATGCTACAACAATCGCACTGAACTGGCATAACAGGCGAGTCAGCCCTGATGCTACAAATCCTTGTGGCAACGGCTTTGGATTCACTGAGCGAATAAAAGACGAAAACTAAAGAACATAAAAAAAAAAAAGTTACACCCTGCTGCATCTGCTTTACAGGAGCCTTGTTAATGTAACTGCTGGATTGCTAATAAGAGGGTAAATTCAGGGTCCACATGGCAGAATGTACGTGCAGAATTCCGCATGAATCTTTTGCACAGACATTCCGCAGCAGCAGGGTCCCACTGAACATCTGCCGCAGAAATCCTGATTCCGGTGTCCGGAAAAACATTGAACTTGTTAATTTTTTTTTGCGGATTCCGCAAGGAAATGCATTGCTGTCTATGAGACGGTGCATTTCCGAGCGGTCCTAGCACCGGCATGTTCTGCTGGTGCTCCACTATCTGTGGAATGTCTCGGGCTATGTTCACATGGAGGAATTGCTGCACTAAATTCTGCAAAATAATTCCACTGAAATGTACAGTGGTCCCTCAACATACGATGGTAATCCGTTCCAAATGAACCATCGTTTGTTGGAACCATCGTATGTTGAGTATAGGAGGTAATACTCACGTGTCCCCGCCACTCCGGACCCGTCACCGCTGCCCTGGATGTCGCCCTCCATCGCTGACGCTGCATCCGCAGGGTGTCCCCGTTGCTCCCGAACGTCTCTGCTGCCTGGGATCCTCGCTCTCCGTCGCCGCCATCACTTCACTACGCACGCCGCTCCTATTGGATGACGGGACGGCGTGTGCGACAACGTGATGACGTTGAAGGAGAGCGCCGGCATAGCAGGGGACCCGAAGAGGACGCGCCGGAGCCCCGAGGACATGTAAATGATCGTCGGGGCACACAGCGCACCGTAAATGGCTATCCGGTGGCAGCTGAAGCAGTCTGTGCTGCCGGATAGCCGTTTATGCGATGGCATCGTATGTTGATGCTGCCTTCAACATGCGATGGCCTCTGAGAGGCCATCGTATCTTGAAATGATCGTATGTCGGGGCCATCGTAGGTCGGGGGGGGGGTCACTGTATTGCATATTGGGGGAGATTTCTCATTGCTTTTAGAGCATTTTTTTGTCTATGTTTTAGCGCAGTTCAGGTGCAGGCAGCATATTTTGAGACTTTTATGCATCTTTTGATATAGACAGTTTTACTCTTTTTGCCTACCCGTAGAACTTTTTCTTTTTGAACATGCAGTGGTCACGTATTTATCGTTTGCGACTTTTGTCAAAAGTCGCTATTTTGTGCGCAAAGGTACACCACCTACCAGTAGGCGTGAGAATAACTTCTACCTTCCGCAATTCAACCTTTAACCTCTTGTGGACGACAGTGTCCCACTCCCCTTTTATGACACGTGCTCAGGAGCTGATCGTGGGTCATAGCTGGATGGTCCTGGCGGCTATCTGCCACCAGGACCCATCTCTAATGCCAGACATCACCGATCACGATGATGCCCGGCTTTAACCCCTTAGACACCGCAATCAAATTTGATTGTAGTGTCTAAAATGCAAGTAAAAATGTCCAGGCAGCTCTGTGATAGTAAGTAAAAACACCTAACCTGCCAAATTCAGTACCCGGGAAAGTGTCTACTTCCCTCCCTCACAAGAGTCTAGATAAAGTGTATGTGGTAGAGCTTTTCCCACCACAGCAGAGCTGCGCAAAATTCATCATCCTGCTGCACCTTCTTGATAAATAAGATGAACGCTAGTCTAACCCACCACCCAAATAAATGTGGGAAAATAGCTCTACCATAGACATTCTTTGATAAATCTGGGCCATTATGTTTAAAGGGATTCCGCTGTTCCATTCACACAACGGAATTTCCAAAACAGAAAATCAGCATTCCACATTCGACAAAAATATTAGACCTGTTTTTAATTTTGCAGAATTCCGAGTCGAAATATCATTGAAGTCAATGGGGGTTATTGTCACGATTCGGCTACGGGTTGTGGATCCGCTGTGTCAGCGAGGGATTGGCGTGGACCGTGCTAGTGGACCGGTTCTAAGAGGCTACTGGTTTTCACCAGAGCCCGCCGCAAAGCGGGATGGTCTTGCTGCGGCAGTAGCAACCAGGTCGTATCCACTAGCAACGGCTCAACCTCGCTGACTGCTGAGAAGGCGTGGGACAGAAGGACTAGGCAGAGGCAAGGTCAGACGTAGCAGAAGGTCGGGGGCAGGCGGCAAGGTTCGTAGTCAGGATGGATAGCAGAAGTTCAGGTACACAGGCTTTGGACACACTAAACGCTTTCACTGGCACAAGGCAACAAGATCCGGCAAGGGAGTGCAAGGGAGGAGATCAGATATAGCCAGGGAGCAGATGGAAGCCAATTAAGCTAATTGGGCCAGGCACCAATCATTGGTGCACTGGCCCTTTAAGTCTCAGAGAGCTGGCGCGCGCGCGCCCTAGAGAGCGGAGCCGCGCGCGCCAGCACAAGACAGCAGGGGACCGGGACGTGTAAGTGACCTGGGATGCGATTCGCGAGCGGGCGCGTCCCGCTGTGCGAATCGCATCCCCGACGGCCATGACAGTGCAGCGCTCCCGGTCAGCGGGACTGACCGGTGCGCTGCAGGGAGAAAGACGCCGTGAGCGCTCCGGGGAGGAGCGGGGACCCGGAGCGCTAGGCGTAACAGTTATGAATTTCTGTGGAGTTCTGTGTTTTGAGCGCACAGAAATTCTGCAGGAATTACATCCAAATTCTGCTCAAATTTTCTTGCTTTTCCGTGCGGAATTTGAGCGAAATAGAAATGTTGCCGTATGAACATAGCCTAAACCTTATCTTTCTACTTCAAGGGAGTGTTCGTACAGGGCGCTTAATTAGCGGTACCGTCACTAATCCCCACAGAAATTTTACAAAATCAGGGTAAAAAAATTTGCTGTGATTTGCATAATCCCAGTAAGATTGCGCCATCTGCAGTAAAATTATTTTTCCCCACGAGTTATAGCAAACCTATACTGCTCTGGACAGTTCTTGACACGGACAGAGATGTCAGCAGAGAGCACTGTGATCAGGCTGGAAAGAACTGCACAACTTCCTCTGGAGCATACAGCAGCTGATAAGTACTGAAAAGACTGAGATTATAGCGTAACCTAAATATGACAAAATAGTCTGATAGGTCACTATTATCCCAATCAGCACCCTTTTTAACCTTGACCACACCCCTTTTTAACTAGACTGCTCCCATTTTGTTGGACCCAGCAAATAGTGTCCAAAAAGTGGCTAAAACGCATAATAAATATGGCACAAGTCATATAAGACTTTTTGGTGCATAATTCTGGCATGTTTGCAAAAAAAAAATCTGATGGTGACGTACATAGTTTTTAACCCCTTCCCGCAACTGGTACGTATGCATACGTCTGAGTTCCCTACATGTTAATGCAACTGGATGTATGCTCAGCGCGATACGCTGCAGGAGATTGCCTGCGGGATCCAGCTGTCAATCACAGCTGGGGTCCCGCCGCTGCAGGCGGGACCGATATTGCACCGGCCTTGGAAGCATTAACCCCAAAGATGCCTTGATCATTCCTGATCACGGCATCTAGGAGCTTGACAGGGGGAGAGGGCTCCCCCTGTTCACCAACGGCAATCTCGCGATCATGGGATCCCATTGGTTGCCATGGCAGCAGGAGGCCAGCTGATGGCCTCCTGTCTGCCTAGTATGGCAGCCTGTAAGGTCCAGCTATAGGCTAGATCGCACAGACTGCATGTCAGTTTAAACTGACAGTTTTGCTGTGCTGCAGTACAGATGTACTGCATAGTATAAGAGAAATACAGATGTCCTGCAGCATAGGATAACCTGTAAAAAGTGAAAAATATAAAAATAAATGTTTATTCAATAAATTAGTAAAGTTTACAAAAAAAAAAAAAAAAACACCCAAGCCTATGCATAATAGGTATTGCCACATTTGTTCTGACTTTTTACAATAAAACAATAGTGGTTTTTATCCCGCACTGTGAATACCATATAAAAAACAACAAAAAAATGCAAAAATTGCACAGTTAATGTCATAAACAATAAAATAAAAAATGCCCAAAATTTAGCAATTTGTCACAATATTTTGGAGTGTTTCACAAAAAAAGCTGCATGAATCAACAAAGACTTACCACTAAAGTACAATATGTCACGAATAAATAATCTCAGAATCGTGTCGCTAAGTAAAAGCATGTCAGAGGTATTACCACTTAAAAAGACACAGGACAGATTTGAAAATTTGGACCTGGTCATTAAGGTAAAGACATGCAAAACTGATGCAAAACTACAACTTCCAGCATGCCCAGGGAGCCAAAGGCTCATTTCTATCGATGCACTTTTATTTATTGCACATGAATTACAATACAAATAGTACTGCTATTCTACAGAAGAAACTGTTCTTACAGGAGGGGACTTTTCTGCTATACATATTCTACTAGTGTGAGCAATTTTATCCTATGTCAGTACAAACCATATTAAAGAGTAAAGAGTATGGGATACATGGGTGGAAGGAAAGGGGTTAATTGGAACCCGGACCCTTTTAATAATTGTTTTCAAAATGGGGGGAGGGAGTAACTTTTTACCCAGTTATTTATAAGGTGTTGTGCATGTTAATACTGTTTATTTGTTATTTAATAAAAATTGGGTCTCCTGTGACCTTTACACCACAATAATGGCCCTGATTTACTAGGTTTCTTTGTGGGTTTTCATTCCCTACAATTTATTTTCCACGGTATTTACAAAGGTTTCCCTGCATTTTGCAATTTTCCCTACATTTTGTTTTTTTACACGTGCTCTGATCTGTAGGGTTTTCCTCAGCTCAAATCCACCACATTTTCTGTGGAAACCTTAGTAAATGTGTAATTTTTTTGTGAAAATGTCGAGGGCACGCCCCTTTTCAGTGACCACGCCTCCTTATCACAATGACCACGCCCTTTTGGCGTTTTCTGAGTAAAATGGAGAGTTTGTCGGGTTCTTTCAATTCTGGCACATATTCTGGCGCAAATTATGACACAGACAGAATTTCTGGTGCAATGCACCAGAATCTGGCGCACAACCCGACAAAAAATGTGGGGTAGATGCGGGTTTCAGTGTATCTACACGATCCCTTAGCCATGTAGTACAACCCTGAATGGACTGGGCACAAATATTGGGACTAACCAAGGAAAAGCCCCGGGAGAGAAAGTGGAGTTAGGGAGGAAACCCTGCTACTTTGCACAGTTAAGGTGTATCGGGTTTGGTGCAAGCACCCAGGTCGCGTTAACATGTGACTTTAATCAGTTCAAGAACTGACCTGTTCTAGTTCAGTTTTTCTTATAATTTTTAAATAATTTTTATGGTATGCAGAGAAGTACCAGCCATATGGGGATATAACGATGAGCACTTGTAAGCACTAACAAGCAGTGGCACCTTTAAACAGCTGACCAGAGGAGTGAGACCCCCGCCAAGCTATAGACCATCCTAATTAGAGACTATCAATTTTGAAAGCTAGAAAACCCTTTTATTTCACCTGTAATTTCTTTTCTTTATTGGCTGGAGTCACGCTCACTGACACACAGCCTGGGTGGAAGTTCACGGAGACATACAACAAAGTACACCGCATACAGAATAGCTTGAATATACATTAATATTGTAGGACATGACTGTCACATTTGTAGAGCTGCCGTGCCACTGTCCACAAAGGATTAAGGAACCAGTAAGATAAGTCTATTACTTCCCTAATAAAACAAAGAGTAGAAACTACAAGAGTAAATAGGAGGCCCCTCAATAGAGAACACAAGACAATAGTAAAACACTACAGCAGCTCTGGCATTAATAAGAGCTATAATCCAGTCCCAGCTATGTATAATAGTCTGATCCATGCAAGTGGCTTTGGATAAGTCTCTATGAGCTTTGCCACATCTTACCACTGGGATTTTTGCCCATTTCTCCTTGCAGAACTGCTCCAGCTCCTTCAAGTTGGATGATGTTTGCTTGTGAACAGCAATCATTAAGTCTGACCACAGATTTTTCATTGGATTGAGATCTGGGCTTTGACTAGGCCATTCCAACACATTTACATGTTTCCCCTTAAACCACTCAAGTGTTGCTTTAGCAGTGTGTTTGGGGTCATTGTCCTGCTGGAAGGTGAATCTCTGCCCTAGCTTCAAAGCATGCACAGAGTGGTATAGGTTTTGCTCAAGAATATTCCTATATTTAGCACCATCCATCTTTCCCTCAACTCTGACCAGTTTTCCAGTCCCCATCCGCACACCATGATGCTGCCACCACCATGTTCACTGTGGGGATGGTGTTCTTTGGGTGATGTAATGTGTTGAGTTTGCGCCAGACAGAGCATTTTAGTCTCATCAGAACAGAGCACCTTTCTCCATACATTTTGGGTGTCACCCACATGCCTTTTCGCAAACTCAAAACTTGCCTATTTGTTTTTAGCTGAAAGTAATGGCTTTTTTTCTGGCCACTCTGCCATAAAGCCCAACTCTATGGAGTGTACAGCTTATTGTCGTCCTATGTACAGATACTCCAGTCTCTGCTGTGGACTCTGCAGCTCCTCCAGGGTTACCTTAGATCTTTGTGCTGCCTCTCTGATTAATGCCCTCTCTGCCCGGTCCGTGAGTTTTGGTGGGTGGCCGTCTCTTGGCAGGGTTGCTGTTGTGCCATGTTCTTTCCATTTGGTTATGATAGATTTGATGGTGGTCCTGGGGATAATCAAAGATTTTGATTTTTTTTTTTTTTTAACCTAACCCTGACTTGTAGATCTCAGCAACATTATCCCTTACCTGTTTGGAGAGTTCCTTGGTCTTCATGACAGTGTTTGGTTACTGATGACTCTTGTTTAGGTGTTGCAGCCTCTGGGGCCTTTCAAAAAAGGTGTGTATATGTAATGACAGATCATGTGACATTTAGATTGCACACAGGTGGACATCATTTCACTAATTAGGTGACTTCTGAAGGTAATTGGTTGCACCAGAGCTTTTATGGGCTTCCTAACAAAGAGGGTAAACACATATGCACATGCCAATTTTCTGTTTTCTATTTCTAAACAATATTTTTTTTTATATATTTTTTTCTCATTTCACTTCACCAACTTAGACTAGTGTGCTCTGATCCATCACATAAAATTCACATTAACAAAACATTGAAGGCTGTAATGTACCAAAATATGAAAAAAGTCAAGGGGAGTGAATACTTTTGCAAAGCACTGTATCTATCTATCTACCATCTATCCATCTATTATCTATCTTTCTATCCAAGCAAGAGGATAACAGCAGAACACTGCTAACGCTAAGATATATGTGAAATATGACATGTTTTTTTTTTTTTTGCAATACTGCTATGGGGAAAAATAGAGGTTCTTAGCTTACCATTTGGCCATTTAGTTTGTACCACCTAGCCACCTAGGCTAGCACTGAGCCTCAATTTCTGGGCATGTAAGGTCTAGCATATCCCTCACCTAGTGCAATGGGTGGAGTGCACAAACCAAGATGGAGGCAGCCAACATGTGCTGACCAATTTTTGCTTTTTATGTTACACATGTGGAGGAAGTGGCTGCCTCCATCTTGGTTCGTGCACTCCATTCATTGCACTAATAATGCGTTTCTCAGAGGGGGGTAATTTGTCAAATTTGCCGGTTTGAATGGTGAATGTGCTGTACATTCCGCTAGCCCACTTCTGCAATAAAAAGAAGAAAAGACAAGTTATAAAAACAGGTATTGAAGAAAAACCAATCCTACACAGAACAGGATGGTACAGTAAACTGATCACTGGTGCTGCAAATAGAATGCACTGCATATTTTTCTTAATTCATTTATGTTCACGATCACTGCTCATCTGTACTGTGTATGTACATTATGCTATCATGTCACGTTTTCATTGTGAATGTATCTTATGACTATCATGTCCATGTGCACTTTTGTTTGTTTACATATCAATTATGTTAATTTGTGGGTGGTCCTGCGTGACCTTAAATACCTTCTTTCCACACCACTTGTTGCTTGATAATGGCAGCGTGAGGTTGCCAAAACGTAGCTCACTGAGGAGTAAATAAAGACAACACTTTTTTCACCGAATTGGAGTGTGACTGCTTTTCTATCCATATCTATCTATCTGTTATCTATTATCTATCAGAAAAAATAGCAAAAATAGCACATCAAATTAAAGGGGTTCTCCACTGCCCTGCCTTCCGGAGCTCCGCTTGCAGCATCTGGAAGTTTATTACTCTGAACGCTGTGTGCGGGCTTCCGTGTTCGAGGCCACCCCCTCAGCAAAAGTCTATGGGAAGGGGGCATGACTGCTGTCACGCCCTCTTCCTATAGACTTTCGTTGAGGGGGTGGGCGTGACGTCACGAGGGGGTGGGAGTGATGTCATGAGTGGGCAGGCGTGACGTCACGAGGGGGCAGCCTCGAACACGGAAGCCTGCGCACAGCGTTCGGAGTAATACACTTCTGGACGCTGCGAACGGAGCTCCGTTAGGCAGGGCAGTGGAGAGCCCCTTTAATTGGGTTGATGCAAGCAGGCTAGTTGGCCCTGGTCCAGGCCTCAAAATCCAGACAAGAAGAGAGATGACCGCAGCACTTAAAAATTGTGAAAAAAAAGGTGTGTAGCTTTATTCCATGTCAAAATACAGATGCAACGTTTCTGCTGCTGTGCAGCCTTTCTCAAGCATGCTTGGCAACAGAAATGTTGCATCTGTATTTTGGCGTGGAATAAAGCTACACAACTTTTTTTTCACAATTTTTAAGTGCTGCAGTCATCTCTCTTTTTATCTATCTCCCTATCTATCTATCTATCTCTGTCTATCTATCTCTATCTATCTATATGGTGTGCAACCCCCTGAGGAAGGCAACAAAACAGCAGCTGTTGGGGTAGTGTAGTGAAGCGGTTCCCGGTTAATATGGGTGAGAAATTCTAGGCACTTTATATGCATGCGCACTTTATTGCTATGTAGTACTGTAGCAGGGTTCTATTATAGACCGAGACTTGCTGTGTGTTAGTCCTGACATTCCAGGCATAATTACACAGCACCAACTACATTATTTGGGTTACATTGCATAGGGCACCTGTTAGAGAATACTACCTATATAGAGTGCTAGACATTATAACAGTACTGAATCGCACACTCCAACTGTATTATATTGGTGGATCTTGTCTGCAAAAAGCTTTATGTTATTTTTATTTATGCTCAATGAAATTGTATTTTTTTCACTTATCTAAGTGTAAGCTCTAAATTTTCTTGTGTATAATCTATCTATCTAAGTAGCTGTCACGATTCGGCAAGCTGGAGGTGGATCCTCTGTGTCAGAGAGGGTTTGGCGAGGGCCGTGTCGGTGGACCGGTTCTAAGTAGCTACAGGTTTTCACCAGAGCCCGCCGCAAAGCGGGATGGTCTTGCTGCGGCGGTAGCAACCAGGTCGTATCCACCGGCAATGGCTCAACCTCTCTGACTGCTGAGATAGGCATGGTACAAGGGATAAGGCAAGAGCAAGGTCGGACGTAGCAGAAGGTCAGGGCAGGCAGCAAGGATCGTAGTCAGGGGCAACGGCAGGAGGTCTGGAACACAGGCTAGGAACACTCAGGAAAGGCTTTCTCTGGCACAAGGGCAACAAGATCCGGCAAGGGAGTGCAGGGGAAGTGAGGTATAAGTAGGGAGTGCACAGGTGGAAACTAATCAAGGTGATTGGGCCAGGCACCAATCATTGGTGCACTGGCCCTTTAAGTCTCAGAGAGCTGGCGCGCGCGCGCCCTAGAGAGCGGAGCCGCGCGCGCCAGCACATGACAGCAGGGGACCGGGACGGGTAAGTGACTTGGGATGCGATTCGCGAGCGGGCGCGTCCCGCTGTGCGAATCGCATCCCCAACGGCCATGTTAGTGCAGCGCTCCCGGTCAGCGGGACTGACCAGGGCGCTGCAGGGAGAGAGACGCCGTGAGCGCTCCGGGGAGGAGCGGGGACCCGGAGCGCTCGGCGTAACAGTACCCCCCCCCCCTTGGGTCTCCCCCTCTTTTTGGGATCTGAAAATTCTTTAATCCGGAAGACGTCTGAGGACCCGGAGACCGGAGTGGCTTCCTCTAGGTATTTAATTTCAAAGGGTCCAAGGTAACGTGGTCCCAGATAAAAACTGGGGACACGGAAGCGGATATACTTGGCGGAGAGCCACGCAAAAACAGGAGGAGCTCTTCTCTTTTTTCCGGCAGGCTTCTTCACCCGGGATGAGGCTAGTATGAGGAATTTTAGAGTCTTTTTCCAGACGGTGGCGAAGCCCCCGGAAACCTCATCAACAGCGGGCACACAAGAAGGCGTGGGGGTGGGGAGGGAGGGAAGAGGGTCAAGCTTGGCACGGGGCAGAGTGTTAACAGGACGGGGGCTGTGAGGAGGAGACACAGCATAGTCCAGATAGGCCTTGGGGAGACCAGGTAAAGGAGGAGACACAGAGGTTTGACTGACGGGACTGGGAGCAGACGTGAGGCATTTTCTGTGGCAAGAAGCACCCCAGCTCTTGATCTCCCCGGTGGTCCAGACAAGGGTAGAGGAGTGGCGTTGGAGCCATGGCAGACCGAGGAGGACTTCAGAGGAGCATTTGGGCAAAACAAAAAGTTCAATTTTTTCGAGATGAAGTTCCATGCTCAAGAGCAGGGGTTCTGTGCGGTAACGCACAGTGCAGTATAGAAGTAAATCTTCTTTCTTTCTGCGGCGAGTCCTCTCTTCAGGGGTCAGGCGAGACCGATCCACTTGCATAGCCTCCTCGACGGGAGGCACAGGGGTGGATTGCAAAGGATACTGTGAGAGAGGTGCTCCGAGCGGTGTGGCACATGGCAGGGCCTTCCCAGGCAGGAGACCACGGCAGAGTCTAGAGTCCCCATCAAATTTGTCCGGCAGGGACAAGCAGGGGTTAGGAGCGGCCGGTCGCTGCGGAGGAGTTGCAGGAGCCGGCGGAGGAGATGGTTGTTGCTGTTGCAGCTGCTGTGTCTGTGACTGAAGTTGCTGTATCTGCGGCAGCAGCTGCTGTATCTGTGACTGAAGTTGCTGTGTCACGGTGGTCAAGTATGCCAGCTGGTGATTTCGTTGGGTGATCATTAGGGATTGCTGGGCAATCACCGTGGAAATGTCGGCAAGACTTGACAGCGGCACCTCAGCGGAATCCATGGCCGGATCTACTGTCACGATTCGGCAAGCTGGAGGTGGATCCTCTGTGTCAGAGAGGGTTTGGCGAGGACCGTGTCGGTGGACCGGTTCTAAGTAGCTACTGGTTTTCACCAGAGCCCGCCGCAAAGCGGGATGGTCTTGCTGCGGCGGTAGCAACCAGGTCGTATCCACCGGCAATGGCTCAACCTCTCTGACTGCTGAGATAGGCATGGTACAAGGGATAAGGCAAGAGCAAGGTCGGACGTAGCAGAAGGTCAGGGCAGGCAGCAAGGATCGTAGTCAGGGGCAACGGCAGGAGGTCTGGAACACAGGCTAGGAACACTCAGGAAAGGCTTTCTCTGGCACAAGGGCAACAAGATCCAGCAAGGGAGTGCAGGGGAAGTGAGGTATAAGTAGGGAGTGCACAGGTGGAAACTAATCAAGGTGAATGGGCCAGGCACCAATCATTGGTGCACTGGCCCTTTAAGTCTCAGAGAGCTGGCGCGCGCGCGCCCTAGAGAGCGGAGCCGCGCGCGCCAGCACATGACAGCAGGGGACCGGGACGGGTAAGTGACTTGGGATGCGATTCGCGAGCGGGCGCGTCCCGCTGTGCGAATCGCATCCCCAACGGCCATGTCAGTGCAGCGCTCCCGGTCAGCGGGACTGACCAGGGCGCTGCAGGGAGAGAGACGCCGTGAGCGCTCCGGGGAGGAGCGGGGACCCGGAGCGCTCGGCGTAACAGTAGCGCACAAGTTCCGTCCAAATAAATTGAGTTTATTGCATCCTCAGCATAACAAAGTGTGACGTTTCTTTGGTCTCTCACCTCCTTTATCAAGCATGCTTGGCAGCAGAAATATTGCATCTGTATTTTGGCATGGAATAAAGCCACACAACTTTTTTTTCACAATTTTTGAGTGCTGCAGTCATCTCTTTTCTTATCTATCTATCTAAGTAGAAAGGATCGCAGCACACAAGCATGCTTGGTAAAGGCGGTGAGAGACCGCAGAAACGTTGCACTTTGTTATGCTTTGTTATTTCAATAAACTCACTTTATTTGAATGGAACCTTGTGTGCTGCGCTCCTTTCTACTTGGATTGAAGTCTTAGTATCCCTGACCAGGAGCCATATGACGGTGTGCACCTAAAGATTTACATACGTGGGATTGGTAGTGCTGTTCTTTGGACTGTTTTATCTGTCTATCTATCTAAATGTAGAAAACTAAGATAAAAGCAGAACATCCAGAGTATTCTATCAGTAGCGGGTGCACGCAGATATAGAATCATGGTAAATCAATCCAGAGCAACATTTCTTGGATAAATACAGCTCACCAAACAAATAGATCTGTGCAGAAAGACTTGAAAATGGTAGCAAGTACTGAAACGTTGTATTTTTTCTATACACTACGGAATAAATCACTGTTGCACGGATATATTTGTTTGGTGTGCTGCATTTACCCAAGAAACTAACTATCTCATATCTATCTATCTATCTATCTATTGATCTATCTCATATCTATCGATCTATCTTTCATCTATCTATCTATCTATCTATTGATCTATCTCATATCAATCCATCTATCTTTCATCTATCTATCTATCTATCTATCTACACAGTAGGAGGAAAGCAGCACACCAAAAAAAAGCGGATGCAAACCAGCGATGGCATGGGTTTATAGGGCCAAATAGATAACCATAGGAAAATAGACACTGCAGCACTCTAGATTGTTAGAAAGGGGAAAGTAGCATTTCTTCCATCACCTAGTGCAAAATTTTGGCTGTACAATTGCAGCCATTTTTGAGCCTGGCAGCTGAAACTTCATGCTATGTGATGAAATAAAAGCTACTTTCACCTTTCTAACAATCTGGAGTGATGCAGCGACTATTTTCCTAAGGTTATCTATCTATTTATCTATAAATAAAAATAAAAAGTAGTGCAGCACTCCATATAGTGAAAAAATTGTGAGTTTATTCCATCAAAAAAGTGTAACAAAGAGCAGCGACGTTTCGATCCTCTCCAGGATCTTTCTCAAGGGATCGAAACGTTGTTGCTCTTTGTTACACTTTTTTGATGGAATAAACCCACTATTGTTTCACTATATGGAGTGCTGCACTACTTTTTATTTTTATGGAATTGGAGGGACCTGATCCTTTTTTAGTTGCCTGCACCCTGCCGTTTATACACCTTTTCATTGAGAGTGCTGTTGTGCCTATATATTTTTGTATTTATCTATCTATCTACTGTATCCCTCTCTCTCTCTCTCTCTGTCTCTCTCTCTCATATCTATCTATCTATTCCTCTATTATAACTATCTATCTATCTGTATATCTATTATCGATCTATCTATTTACACAGAAATTTAGAGGCAGCACAACCAGAAATAGTCCAAAATGTCTTGGGGTGCAGGCAGGTGAGGTACACGGTCCCAATCGCAGACCATGGAAATAGATCCAGAACAAAATGATCCTTGCAGCACACCCATAAAGTGAAAACAGTGAAAGTTTATTAACCCATCAGGACAATACAATGTTTCAGCAGCATCACGCCGCCATTCTCAAGCATGGCTTGAGAATGGCGGCGTGGTGCTGCTGAAACGTTGTATTGTCCTGATGGGTTAATGAACCTTCACTGTTTTCACTTTATGGGTGTGCTGCAAGGATAATTTTGTTCTGGATCTATCCTATCTATCTCTCTATCTACCTCTATCTATCTATCTATCTATCTATCTATCTATCTATCTCTAGCATAACTATCTATCTGTCTATGTATTGTCTATCTATCTCATATCTACATATCTCATATCTACCTCTCTCTATCTATCTATCTATATGAGCAATATATTTTACAAGGTTGATTATCATTTTTTCGATACGTAAACATTGCGATATGTTCTTCATGCAACGTCTGTTGGTGTAAACAGAGATAAGGTTTTAAAATAATATAAAAGGCCAGTACTATTGTATGTGTACAGCTAATGCACTACATTCTATTTCCACAAGAGGGAGTCCTTTACTCAAAATTGCCTGCCAAGCTCATTCATTTTCAAACAGCTTCCGCAGTTTTGGTAAAAGAAACATAACAGTATGTGTAATACTTAAGTACGCAGTAAAGATGGCCATGCAGGTAAAATAGCCCTATCCCTCTATACATTTGCATACTATGTATGGTCAGTATAATGCATACATTACATACAGTTATTATAAATTATGTCAAGTTAGACTCAGTTCACATCTCATTTTTACTTTACTGTACTCTGTGTATGTGCTGGAAAAAACTCAAGCTGCATGCAAAAAACATAGCTATAGAACTCTATTTACCAAACAGAGAATAAAAGAGTCTCCTTCCAGTCTCCATTGGGAATTTACATTACTTTTCTATACAATATCCAACTGCAAAATAGAAGATGCCAGTTCTTTTTTTTCCTATTGTGGCAAATGGTCAACGTAAGGTTATAAGATGGCATATGTCAGAAATATAGAGTCGGGAATAGTCCTAATCCATACAACATATAGGTGTGAACAAAGCCTAACATGACAAATTCAACAATGCATATACTCTAGTAATAAAATCAAGGAGACGGTTTTGATAATAGTTGTATAGGGCAGTGTTCTCCAAACTGTGGTACTTTGGGTGTTGCAGAACTACATCTCCCAGCATGCCCGGACAGCCAACGGCAACACCCGGAACTCCACAGTTTGGAAACCACTGTTATAGGGGGTTACATTTTAATATTTAATATTATAAATATTTAATTATCAATTTTAATTTTAAAATACATTTATAATAATTTCATGGTTTGATTATAATAATATTTATCAACATTTAATTATTTTAATGTTTAATATTATTTTATTCAAAACTACGACTCCCAGCATGCCCAGACAGCCAACGGCAATACCCAGAGCTCCACAGTTTGGAAACCACTGTTATAAGGGGGGGGGGGGGGGGGGGTTACATTTTAATATTTAATATTATAAATATTTAATTATAAATTCTAATTTTAAAATACAATTATAATATTTTTATGATTTGATTATAATAATGTTTATCAACATTTAATTATTTTAATGTTTAATATTATTTTATTCAAAACTGCGACTCCCAGAATGTCTGGACAGCCAACGGCAACACCTGGATCTCCACAGTTTGGAAACCACTGTTATAGGGGGGGGGTACAATTTTAATATTATAAATATTTAATTATCAATTATAATTTGAAAATACATTTATAATAATTTTAAGATTTGATTATAATAATATTTATCAATATTTCATTATTTTAATGTTTAATATTATTTTATTCAAAACTACGACTCCCAGCATGCCCGGACAGCCAACGGCTGTCCGGGCATGCTGGGAGTCATAGTTTTAATTAAAATATAATTTTATGAGGTAATAATAAGTAATTTTTCATTATCAATATTTAATTATTTTAATGTTTAATATTATTTAATTCAAAACTACAACTCCCAGCATGCCCGGACAGCTATTGGCTGTGGGGGCATGCTGGGAGTCGTAGATATGCTAGACCCAATGGTCCACAATATCAATAACAATATCACACTGTTTAATGTTATTTTGATATTAAATATGTAATTATTATTGCTGTTGAATTATTAATTATAATCTCATAATAAAGTAATAAAAGTTTTTTTTTTTTGAAGTTTCATTATGATTAATATTTATTATAAATATTTAATTATTTGAATGTTTACTGTTATTTTATTCAAATGCTGTCCAGGCATGCTGGGAGTTTTAGTTTTGCAAGATCTAGAGGTCCATAGTTTGAAGACCACTGTTGTAGGTTTTTTGTTTATGTACGAAAGATATCACAATATTACACTAACTGTTAAATATTATTTCAGTCTAGCCCTGATCATTGTGGTCCATACATTAAAGGACACTAAGTAACTGCTTTTTAATACAAAAACCAGTAATAAAATCTTAAGAGTGCCCTCTGCTGTTCATATGAAGCAGCAGCTGAAATGTTTTTCTCGTTCTCATGTTTTGTGTCACTCAGAGCAGAACAGCACATGGGAGACACCGAACTACACATTTCCAACTTCTACAATACAATATTTTGTTACCAATTTTTAATAAATACATTTTAGCTGCACTGAACAGGTTTAGCTTCTATAGTTTCAAGCTTATTCACATCAACACTTGGGGAGTTATGTATCATGGTCCAGTTACCCAGAGCAATACATGTGACCATAACTTTAAAATGAACTTCGCCTTTAAAACAGTTCAGAAGTACATAGGTACACTTCTAGGTGACCTAACAGTGTTTTGGGCTACTGGTTTAGTACAGAATTGGACAGAAATTGTTCTGTAAGAATCAAAATTTTCTGTGTTCAGCAACAGAACGACTTTTATGCAGTAAAATATTAGTAGTATTCAATTTATTTTATGAATATTATTGATTATGTTTGTTTTTATTATTTACTAGCGGAGTACTCGGCATTGCCTGTTTTTTTCTTTCCTAATCCTTGTTATGGAGGAAAATCAACAGAGGAAGCATTTGACTTCATATCCCGTCCTCATATATTGCTGTCATATCCCAACCCCATATCCCGTCCTTATATTCCGACCTCCTATCCCGTCCTCCTATCCAATCCTCCTATCTCAACTTCCTATCTTGACCTCGTATCCCGTTCTCCTATGCCGTCCTCCTATCCCGTCCTCCTATCCCGACCTCCTATCCTGTCCTTCTATCCCGTCCTCCTATCCCGTCCTCCTATCTCGACCTCCTATCCCGTCCTCTTATCCTGTCCTCCTATACTGACCTCCTAACCTGACCCCCCATCCCGACCTCCTATCCCGTCCTCTTATCTGGTCCTCCTATCCTGACCTCCTAACCCAACCCCCTATCCCGACCTCCTATCCCGACCTCCTATCCCGTCCTCATATCCCGACTTCATATCCCGACTTCCTATCCCGACCTCCTATCCCAACCTCCTATCTCGACCTCCTATCTCGACCTCCTATCCCGACCTCCTATCCCGTCCTCCTATCCTGACCTCCTATCTCGACCTCCTATCCCGATCGCCTATCACGACCTCCTATCCCGACCTCCTATCCCATCCTCCTATCCCGACCTCCTATCTCGACCTCCTATCCCATCATCCTATCCCATCCTCCTATACCGACCTCCTATCCCGACCTACTATCCCGACCTCCTATCAATTTATTTTAATAATATTATTGATTATTTTTGTTTTTATTATTTACTAGCGGAGTACCCGGCATTGCCCAATTTTTCCTTCCTAATCCTTGTTGTGGAGGAAAATCAACAGAGGAAGCTTTTGACTTCATATTCTGTCCTCATATATTGTTGTCATATCCCAACCCCATATCCCATCCTTATATACTGACCTCCTATCCCGTCCTCCTATCCCATCCTCCTAACTCGACCTCCTATCCTGACCTCCTATCCCGTCCTCCTATCCCGTCCTCCTATCCCGACCTACTATCCCGAACTCCTATCCCGTCCTCCTATCCCGTACTCCTATCCTGTCCTCCTATCCCGTCCTCTTATCCCGTCCTCCTATTCTGACCTCCTAACCCGACCCCCTATCCAGACCTACTATCCCGTCCTCATATCCCGACCTCATCCCGACCTCCTATCCCGACCTCCTATCCTGACCTCCTATCCTGACCTCCTATCCTGACCTCCTATCTCGACTTCCTTTCTCAACCTCCTATCTCGACCTCCTATCTTGACCTCCTATCCCGACCTCCTATCCTGTCCTCCTATCCCATCCTCCTATCCCGACCTCCTATCCCGACCTCCTATCTCGACCTCCTATCCCGACCGCCTATCACGACCTCCTATCCCGTCCGCATATCATGACCTCCTATACCGACCTCCTATCACGGAGGAAGCTTTTGACTTCATATTCCGTCCTCATATATTGTTGTCATATCCCAACCCCATATCCCGTCCTTATATACTGACCTCCTATCCCGTCCTCCTATCCCATACTCCTATCTCGACCTCCTATCCTGACCTCCTATCCCGTCCTCCTATCCCGACCTCCTATCCCGTCCTCCTATCCCGTACTCCTATCCTGTCCTCCTATCCCGACCTCCTATCCCGTCCTCTTATCCCGTCCTCCTATCCTGACCTCCTAACCTGACCCCCTATCCAGACCTCCTATCCCATCTTCATATCCCGACCTCATATCCCGCCCTCCTATCCCGACCTCCTATCCTGACCTCCTATCTCGACCTCCTTTCTCAACCTCCTATCTCGACCTCCTATCTTGACCTCCTATCCCGACCTCCTATCCTGTCCTCCTATCCCATCCTTCCATCCCGACCTCCTATCCCGATCTCCTATCTCGACCTCCTATCCCGACCGCCTATCACGACCTCCTATCCTGACCGCATATCACGACCTCCTATCCCATCCTCCTATCCCGTCCTCCTATCCCGACCTCCCATCTCGACCTCCTATCCCATCCTTCTATCCCGTCCTCCTATCCCGACCTCCTATATTGACCTCCTATTCCAACCTCCTATCACAACCTCCTATCCCAACCTCCTATCCTGACCTCCTATTCCGACCTCCTATCAATTTTTTTGATTAATATTATTGATTATTTTTGTTTTTATTATTTACTAGCGGAGTACCCGGTGTTGCCCGGTTTTCCTTCCTAATCCTTGTTGTGGAGGAACAACAGAGGAAGCTTTTGAATTCATATACCGTCCTCATATATTGTTGTCATATCCCAACCCCATATCCCGTCCTTATATCCCGACCTCCTATCCCGTCCTCCAATCCCATCCTCCTATCCCGACCTCCTATCCTGACCTCCTATCCCAACCTGCTATCCCGTCCTCCTATCCCGTCCTCCTATCCCGTCCTCCTATCTCGACCTCCTATCCCATCCTCCTATCCCGTCTTCCTATCCCGACCTCCTATCCCGACCTCCTATCGCGACCTTCTTTCCCGACCTCCTATCACGACCTCCTATCCCGACCTCCTATCCCGACCTCCTATCAATTTATTTTATTAATATTATTGATTATTTTTGTTTTTATTATTTACTAGCGGAGTACCCGGCGTTGCCCGGTTTTTCCTTCCTAATCCTTGTTGTGAAGGAAAATCAACAGAGGAAGCTTTTGACTTCATATCCCGTCCTCATATATTGTCATATCCCAACCCCATATCCCGTCCTTATATCCTGACCTCCTATCCCGTCCTCCTATCCCATCCTCCTATCCCAACCTCCTATCCTGACCTCCTATCCCGACCTCCTATCCCGTCCTCCTATCCCGACCTCCTATCCCGTCCTCCTATCCCGTCCTCCTTTCCCGACCTCATATCCCGACCTCCTATCCCATCCTATTATCCCGTCCTCCTATCCTGACCTCCTAACCCGACCCCCTGTCCTGACCTACTATCCCTTCCTCTTATCCTGTCCTCCTATCCTGACCTCCAAACCCGACCTCATATCCCGACCTCCTATCCCGACCTCATATCCTGACCTCATATCCTGACTTCCTATCCCGACTTCCTTTCCCAAAATCCTATCCTGACCTCCTATCCCAATCTCCTATCTCGACCTCCTATCCCGACCTCCTATCCCGTCCTCCTATCCCGTCCTCCTATCCCGACCTCCTATCACGACCTCCTATCCCGACCTCCTATCCGACCACCTATCAATTTATT
This sequence comes from Hyla sarda, assembly GCF_029499605.1. Lineage (NCBI taxonomy): Eukaryota > Metazoa > Chordata > Amphibia > Anura > Hylidae > Hyla > Hyla sarda. Next base: position 360,532,202 of record NC_079191.1, read on the forward strand.
TTATTAATATTATTGATTATGTTTGTTTCTATTATCTACTAGCGGAGTGCCCAGTTTTTCCTTCCTAATCCTTGTTGTGGAGGAAAATCAACAGAGGAAGCTTTTGACTTCATATCTTGTCCTCATATATTGTTGTCATATCCCAACCTCCTATCCCGTCCTCCTATCCCATCCTCCTATCCCGACCTCCTATCCCGACCTCCTATCCCATCCTCCTATCCCGTCCTCCTATCCCGACCTCCTATCCCGTCCTCCTATCCCAACTTCCTATCCCGTCCTCCTATCCTGACCTCCTAACCCGACCCCCTATGCCGACGTCCTAATCTGTCCTCTTATACCGTCATCCTATCTTGACCTCCTAACCCGACCCCCTATCCCGACCTCCTATCCCGTCCTCATATCCCGACTTCCTATCCCGACTTCCTATCCCAACCTCCTATCCTGACCTCCTATCCTGACCTCCTATCTCGACCTCCTATCCCGTCCTCCTATCACAACTTCCTATCACGACCTCCCATCCCGACCTCCTATCCCGACCTCCTATCTCGACTTTCTATCCCGACCTCCTATCCTGACCTCCTATCTCGACCTCCTATCTCGACCTCCTATCCCACCCTCCTATCCCGCCCTCCTATCCCGACCTCCTATCCTGAACTCCTATCTCGACCTCCTATCCCGACCGTCAAGATGCTCGAAACCAGGTTTTCTTAAAAAATTTGGGGGAAAAGAGGCTTGGAGCTTTGGAGAAAAAACGACTTGGGTTGCACAAGCCTGGCAATGGCGCTATTATAGGAGAATGGAAGAGGAACATTTTGCCACCTACATGTAACACTGAGATGACATCAGGCTGGCCTAACATACCTTGCAGAAAGCAGCAGGATCCCATGACCGCAGGTTAGACAATCATTGTTTGCATTATGTTACATACTGCTCCTTGGCCAATTGGGAGACAGCAAAGAGGTGGGTTTAAGAGACTGCTGCTATGGAACAGCATTGTTCAGTGTCTGCAATCTAAACATTGCATGTTATGGTCCCCTATGGGGGCTAGAAAATAGTTGGAATTTTTTTTTTATGTGAAAAGCCCCCTTTTTCTCCACATGTGTTAATGTCTTAAATATTAAAATATAGCATTAATTAAACAACACGGTCAATAGCATACATGTAAAGAAAAAACATAATTGCATGTTTTTGATCACTTCATATACCAAAAAAAATAATAATATATATATATATATATATATATATATATATGAAAAGCAAACAAAAGTTCCAATAATACAGAAATGGTACCGATAAAAACCCCAGATTGCAACGCTAAAAGCGAGCCCTCATAAATTCCTCTATACAATTTCTTTTTATTTTTAGGAAAACTAGTTATTGTAACGGATGTGGTAAAGTGGATCCGCTGAGCCTGTGTGGATGATGGTGTGGGCTGTTCCCGGGAGCGGAGTCTAAGATGCCGCGGGTTTTCATCAGAGCCTGCCACAAAGCGGGATGGACTTGCTGCGGCAGGCGGCACCCAAGTCGCTACCCCTGATATGACTCGTTTACACAGGCTGCCGAGGTGAAGCGTGGTACAGGAAGGATAAGTCAAACTCGTAGTCGGGGACAGGCAGGAAGGTCAGGACAGGCGGCACCGGAGCGTGGACAGGAAACGTAGCAAGGAGGTCTGATACACAGTAAGGCAGAACACTGGTATGGTACGTTTTCTCTAAGGCTTTGGGGCACAAAGATCTGGCAAGAGGAAACAGGAAGTGCTGACACTTATAGTGTCAGCGAGCAGCAGTAACCAATTAAGGGCGTACTAGCCCTTTAAATCGCAGAGAGCCGGCGCTCACGTGCCCAAGAGGGCAGGTACACACACGCTGGCGACCTGTGACAGCGAAGGAAGCAGGAGGTGAGAAACGGCCCGGCATTCGCATGCGAGCGCGTCCAGCGATACGAACCGCGCCACCGCCAGCAGAGGAGGACGAGGCAGGAGAGTGCTCTTGGCCATGTCTGGCTGGAACACTAGTTATAACAGTTTTTGTACAGAAAGTTATAGTAAAACAATACCTATATGAATACTGAACATACCTACAGAATGAAAATAATAGCCCCTGGCTATTAGAAGGCAAGGAGGAAAAAATTATAAAAAATTATAATAATTCAGCCGGGTCCTTAAGGGGTTACAAATCTTACGCATCTTTAGATTGTCAAGTCAAAAGACTCCATTACACAGGCTGAACAGGCCCCAATAATGGCTCAGTCAATTGCATGACAGGCCTCACAAATATTGGCCTCAATGATTCCACATTTGTAAAGGTGAAACTGAATAGCAATGATTTTATTGGCTGCGTAAAAGATCAGCTGACCAACAAGTGTTGTGTCATTTCCCGGCTGCTCACTGGCCCTTTAACACAGGACACAAGACAGTGATAGTGACTAACTACAAACGCCCATTTGACCGATTATCAGCTCATGTAAAAGGGATTTATGTTTGTGCCATAGTCCACATACAATTTTCAACAAAGCCACGCCGCCTATTGAGTGATGCACCAACCAAAAAGTGTCTAGAACACATTGAAAATATGGTGCAAGTCATGTAAGCCAGTTTTCAATGGCACAAATTGCACAATTTTAGCACAGGCTTTGAAAATATAATTTTTTTTATTCGGCCTTTCATAAATTCTCTTGGCATGTTCCTAAGTTTCCTCTAGTTTTAAGATGCCATTTGAAGTTAAGGACGTGTTGAAAAATAAAGATAAATATACATTGTTTTCAAATTTGCTTTTATTGCAAGAACAAAAAGCAACAATGTGAATAGATAGGAACAGAAAATTGGCATGTCCATTGTTTAGAAGTTTCATGAAGGTCGAAAACTAATCAAAAATATAGCTCCCCATTTGTTTGCTGTATATATATATATATATATATATATATATATATTACACTGTGTGTATAACAAAAAGTTCAACAATGATTGAATTAAAGATCCTTATTATGAAGCATATCTATAGGTAGTCGAGCACTATGTATTGTAATTTTAAAAAAATCTATGCATGTTTGACATCTTAATAATAAAAACTGAGGAACAAACTATAGACAAGTGGTAATTTGTATAGGGCCATGTTCACATGTGGTAAAATGTGCGGAATATTCGCATGGAAAACATATTTGAATATTCCGGCAGGCACTAGGACCGCTTGGAAATGCGCCGGCTTACAGACGGCAATACATTTCCGAGCAAAATCCGCAAACAGAATAGACATGTCTATTCTTTTTTGCAGACGCCGAAATCAGAATTTCCGCAGCAGAAACACCTGCAGCGGAAATTCCACCAAGTGAACAGTGCAGCAGAATCCCATTGAATTCCTGCAGAATTCCGCACTGACATTCCGCCGTGTGAACATGGCCTTTACAGTGCTGGGAGAGCTCTTTATTTGAGTTCTACAGATATAGAGTATTAGGCTATGTTCACACTTCTGAATGTCAGCACGGAAAATCTCTGTTCAGACATTCTGGAGATTGCGGGCTCTGGCATAGGATTGCACAGGAATGAGCCATCTTATAGACGGCTATGCATTCTATGCTGAGCCCGCTGAAAGAATGAACAGATTCATTCTTTCTGCTGACAGGGAATTTGGAATTTCTGTGTACACAGAGCAGCAGAATCCTGTTGAATTTACTGGGACTCTGCTGCAGGGGAATTATAGTGCAGAATTCAAAGCGGAATTCTGCACAGAAATTCTGAGGTGCGAACATGGCCTTACAGAGGCACTTCTTGAAGGGGTACTCCAAGGATAGGGGATAAGATGTCTGATCGCAGGGGTCCTTCTGCTGTGGACCCCCGCGATTTCTCCTGCAGCCCCCCCCCCCCCCCAAGTCATCAGCTCTCCAGAGCTACGTTTGCTCCATGGCTGATGACTCACAATACAGGGACCGGAGGTTCATGACGTCATGGATCCGCCCCCTCATGACGTCACGTCCCGCCCCCTTAATGCAAGTCTATGGGAGAGCTGATGACTCGGGGGGCTACAGGAGAGATCGCGGGGGTCCCCAGCAGCGGGACCCCTGCGATCAGACATCTTATCCAAGCATAGGGCATAAGATGTCTAGGGGTGGAGTTCCCCTTTAAAGATGTTTTGAGTGTTTTGGGGCAAATCTGTCCTTTGGCTTGTTTGTATTGAAAAAAGATGTCTGATATGTGTGCCAAATATGGTATAAAAATGTCCCAATGTCATGTCTGTAGAGATAATATTACCTCTTACAATGACTTTCAGATCATTTTGGAGGCAAGAGGTGTTACTTGGTTACAAAAAAGCTGGTTTAGAAACTACGGAAAGTATTACTGTAGTAGAAAAACGGGCAAAAGAAGCAAAGAAGACAAATCACCAAATAGACGACTGTGTGACTGTGATTTATTCCAGCATTGGAGCAAAAAATCACATCAGGTTAGACTCGCTATAGCGAGGAAAGGGGAGTGGAGCAGGTGCGGGACCATGTTTCTATTGGACATTGTATTACTGTAGTAGTCTCGCAACCTTCTCTCTTTGAGGGTCTTTTCACACGTACAGGATCCTGTGCAGATTTGATGCGCAGGAATTGTCACTGTCAATTAGAAGCTGTGCTCAGTCATTTAGTTTACATTGAAATCTGCAGCAGAAAATCCTGCGCATCAAATCTTCACAGGTACTGTATGTGCGAACGTACCCTTAAAGGGAATTTGTCCTCTGTATCTGCTGCTAAGAGCTGCAGATGCTATTGGACAGCTGTTAACTGAGATGCTCAAGTGCCACAGCCTGGAGCCTCCTCACTCACCCTCACCTCCCAGCCCCTCCTTGACTGATCTAAAGGTCTTGGAAGGTGAAGGTGAGTTAAGAGGCATGTGAGAGACTGTGACACTTATACATCTTGGCTCTGCCTCCTTGACACTTGGCTGAGAAAAAAAAAACTTGGATTTAAACATTCGGAAACTGCCATCCATTTTGTTTTTATACCCTAACAGTTATCCAATGATGCCTGCTGCTATAGCAGCAAATGACTCTGTCAGGCTTCTGCTTTATTCATGCTATCAAAATAACAGAAGCCTCAAAATAACCATGGATGGATCTCATTATGAGTCAAACCATTTGACTCCATCTTACAATGGGCCTGTGACAGTGTTATGTCCATTGTTATGAACCTTAAAGGAAATCTGTCATCAGTGTCACCTGCACTAACCTGTCAGTACTGACAGGTAGTGCAGGTGACACTGATGACAACCATACTTACCTGGCCCCGTTCCATTCTGTAGTTTTGTGGCAATCCTCTTCTGTATCTTCCTTCCAGGCCCGACTTGGAGCATGGGCAGAGCTTAGTGATGTCACTGCTGCTGATTTCAAGCAGCAGGACCCACAAGAGAACAGCAGCAGTGAAGCCACTAAGCTCCACCCATGCTCAATGTGTAGCCCGGAACGGAAGGTACAGAAGAGGATTGCCAGAAAACTACAGAACGGAATGGGACAAGATAAGTACCGTTGTCTGTGCCAACGGTAAGTGCAGGTGACACTGATTACAGATTTCCTTTAATACAATAATACACATCAACAATCCTGTGGCAGAAAAAGCTTTGATCCTGGAAGTTAACCCTTTCGGTGACAAGATCTCTTAAGCTGGTTCCCCATGGAGGCAGCTTGGGAATAAAGAAAGGTCCACAGAGCTGCCTCATGAAAAAGCCTATTACTGAATATATGTGGCATGGCATTTTCCTATGCCAGTTTCAAGTAATGAAAGATGAATGTAACATGAAAGTCTCTATATTTGATTTAAAAAAATAACAATAAAGTATGCATATTTATTTTAAAAAACAATACATGTTATATCACAAACAATGATATAATCCCTGCATATTTGTTTTTATCCCCTTAACCATCAAAAGATGCACTATAAGTGTTCACTTTAGGTCGAAGAGAACCTAAATGAAGAGAAACACGGTGAATGGTGATTTCCTATTGAAGGTCCATCAAAATCACAATCAATTCTAACCTATATGTACCTCAAAATGATATCTGCAGAAACACAGAGATGTGCAATAATAGGACTCAATATTATGAAATGTCCAGCTAAAAAATATTGTGTGGTCCTTAAGTGGTTAAACAAAATTGAAAAAGTGGAAAACCTCTTCAACAGGTGATGCAAGAAAGACCTCAAAGAAGGCATCTTATAAGAAACTTCAGCATAGTTTGTTACTAGATCTGTCAATCTGAAAATATATCATGTCAATCATAAATCCATATTTTTCATTATAGCTGAGCCCAGTTGTCCTACAAATGGTACTTCAAATTAAAACATATGATAATTCAAATTTCAGTTCTGACAAAACAATATTGTCTACTAAACAGAGAATCACTATATCCAGATGCCATACATGGTGTTTTAAAAAAGACTTCCGCTCTATATTAAAAACATGCATGCTGAACATCACCTAAAAGCTAAAGTCAGCCACCAAAACATGCGGAGATATATGAGAGAATTGTGTACAATGAAGCCATCTCCCACACTTTAGAGGGGAAGCTCAGTCATTAATGAAGCGTGGTAACATTTACTCACAATAGACACAATAAGGATATGATTTTTGAGCGAAAAAAATATCCTCTGCCAAAGACATGCATGTTTGATTCTCAATGTGATACCATCTGCTCTGAATTAATTGAAGGGCTTCTTTAAGAATAGTTCATTAGTGTGGTTTTGCACCACCCATAGGACGTGGGTAGAGGATGAGTCCTTAGTCACGGAAGTTGGGATATCTTTTATATGTAAATGTTTATAGTTTAGGCTTAGATGTACAGAATAAAAGGTAGATAATCTTACAGTATATATGCAAAGCTTGTGTTTACCTTAAGAAACTATGAATTCAGGCATACGAAGAAAAAAAAAAGTCAATTGTTTCCACACTTTGCTATAAAAAATTAAGTAAAATAATAATAATCATAATAATGAAATACTAATAAAAAATAAATAAATAAATATAATAATAATAATAATAATATATATATATATATATATATATATATATATATATATATATATATATATAAAGTGTATTTAATCCGAATGGGTAATTTATATTGTTTTTCACATTGAAAAATCCTTTTAAGTTTTTAAGTTAGGGTGACAATAAACTGATCATCAGCAGGCCCCTCATATAATGTTTAACCACAGTGCCACCACAGGTGAAATTAAGTATTACATAACTCAATTTGATATCTACAAATTTTCATATAATGCACCTTAAGAGTGAAAGCTGCTGTTTGCGCTGGTTAATAGATCTATTAGTAAGTAATTATTTAATGTAAGTTTCCTAATCAAGAAAATCTTGATTTCATAATGAATAAAGCCAAAAATTCACGTTTTGCAATATATAGTTTTCATTGAAATATTATAATACATTTATATTTTGCATCTTTGTTAGGTTTTTCATTAGTTTTTATAGTTTTTTTTTATAGTTTTTTTTATTTATCATGAATAAAACTGTGAGAGCGCATCAGTATTTAAGAGCAAAGTTTCATGTAATCTTTCACATAATGACAAATGTATAAAATCATACACCTTGGGGTTAAAATAGCCCCTCTTAATAATTTCTATTGATTTGCTTACCATTATATGTGGTTTGTTTTTTTTTCCACGTAATTAAACCTTTATTGTTCCTTTGTTCCCTGCTTGCAATCACAGCCAATTGTCATCTTTTTTTCTCTTTTAAGACCACATTTGCCGTGCAATTATAAGATTTACAAATACACATTAGTTAAAGCCGGTGGCCAAATGTAATGCCTATTTTCCTATGCACTGTACATAGTCAGAATTCCCATGGGACTTCTATTATGTTGAAAGACAACATTTACATTTGCTTTAACGTATTATTTGGAATAATCTTTAGAAGAATTAATACGTTAACCGAAATTTTAAATGTCGTTGGTCATTTGACTACTAATTTGATTGCAGGGTTGTTTCAATGTTTTCTCGATGACAATTGGGACTATTCAGTTGGTTCTATATTGTCACATCCTATTGACTCAAGCCATCAAACCCATTATGAACCAGACTATGTGTTGTTTGGGAGCTAAATATCATAGATTTTCTAAGCAAATCACAGTTTATTCTATATGAATTCAAGGTGTTATTTTGATAAGTCTAAATGAATATTGTCAACGATTTCATTCAGGTAAATGGAAAGCTGATCGTATGTCTCAGTTACGACACTATGCAAATAATAAAGGTTGTCTTCAACATGACATGTGTCAGACGAAAACTCTACATTATGACTTTTCTACCTAATTTAGTCATATAGTTCTATGACAACTTCAAATGCGTGAGGTGGAAATTTAAAGTGGCTTATTCTAAATTGGTTTGGGGTTTCAAATTCTCCATGTGAAATGTATCCTACTTCTAACTAGTTATTACAAACAACATCTTCTTGAGTTTAAAAATGATAATCATTTCTAATAGTGTTATGTAGTTACCAACCTTATATGATAGTTTATCATTGTTATTTGAAAATGAATAGCTTAAATTAACCGTACCTAGATGACTTCTTTTGGTTTTGCGGAAATAGTTTGGCTGTATTTGCCTTTACCATCAAAGATATGGACCCCACCTGAAAGAACCAAGGTAGAATATAGGATGTCGACTGCACCAAAAAGGTAAAATCCTTTTCATTGTATTTTATTTACAAATGTAGTGTTTCGGTTGAACAATACAAGCTTTGTCAAGCACCGAAAAGACAGTAGACCTGCAACACATGCTCAACCACCTGAGAAATGGACCGCACCTCCAAAATAAGGCATTATCAGAGAACAGTAGCCGACCACCAGATGTATTTCACTGACAAAAAGATGGGCTCCCCTTCTAGACAGATGGACCGTGGCACCAAAAATAATAACTGCACCAGTACAAAGCTATGTATATATCATCATAAAATGTTTCCTTAGTGAATATTATCTAATACAGGGTGTCTATTGTATTTATATATGTGATATTTTTCTAAATCAAATGTCTTTAGTAGTGCGTGTATGCCAAAAGAGTAAGACAGCTGGCATGTTTTTCACTATAAAATATTGCGCCCAGGCTTCAAAATAAAAAACGATGTAACATGGTAAAACATAAATTGGGCAATGATACTTGTTAACATTACTATTTTAGGAAAGGCTGTTTCATATACCTTCATAAAAACATAATATAGAAGTTTAAACTGTTTTGGGACATAAAAAAGCCATGATAAGAACGGATCTTTAAAAAAACTGTCAGAAAGAAAACCAAGTTTTACAAAAGAGAGAATGCAAAGAAAAGATATTAAAATATTGTTCACAAACAATGGATGTAGAGTTTGTTAAAAATATTGCTATACCTACTGGGCTTAGGTATAGATGATCTACAGTATTTGCGATTCATGCTTTGTTTAGCTTTTTTTTTATTTTTACACCTGTCCATTTTCTCACAACTAGAATACAAACTATATTTCAAGTACGTAATTGATTCAAACCAAACAGAAAGCTGACATGAAAAATAACAAAATGTATCTAACATTGTAGGTTTTAAATAAGACAGCTAGACATACTGTATAGATAGACAGATGTAGGATAAATACAGTGCATTCAGAAAGTTTTCAGACTTGTACTAAAATTAAAAGACAACATTTTCCCCTATCACTGTGCACTCAATATCCCATAATAGGAAAGTGAAAACAGAATGTTGGAAATCTTTGGTAATTTATTGAAAATGAAAAACCAAGATATTGCATTGACATAAGTATTCAGGACCTAGTTGAAGCACCTTTGGCAGCAATTTCAGATTTTAATCTTCTTGGGGATGAAGCCGCATGGTTTGCACACCTGGATTTGAGGACATTATGCCATTCTTCTATGCAGATCCTTATAAGCTCTGTCAGGTTGAATGGGGGACTGTTGGAAGCCATTTTTAGGTCTCTCCAGAGATGTTTGATTGGGTTCAAGTCAGGGCTCTGGCTGGGCCACTCAAGGACATTCGCAGAGTTGTCTCTAAGCCATGCCTGCGTTGTCTTGGCTGTGTGCTTTGTCTTGTTGGAAGGTGAACCTTCGGTCGAGTCTGAGCTCCAGAGAACTCTCTATGTGCTTCACTCCATTCAGCTTTCCCTCAACTCTGACCAGTCTTACTGTTACAGTCTCATAAAATCACCCCCCACAGCATGATGCTTCCCCACCATGATTCACAGTAGGGATGTTATTAAGCAGGTGATGAGCAGTGCCTGGTTTCCTCCGAACATGATGTTTAGAATTGTGGACAAAAAGTTCCATCTTGGTTTCATCAGAGTCCCTTAGGTCCCTAATTGGCTTCTTTCTGGCCACCCGTTATAAAGCCCAGGTGGAGGCTGCAGTGATGGTTGACATTCTGGAAGTCTCTTCCATCTGCACACAGGATCATTGCAGCTCAACCAGAGGGACAATTGGGTTCTTGGTCGCCTCTCTTACCAAGGCCCTTCTCCCCTTATTACTTAGTTTGGTGGGTTGGTCAGCTCTAGAGGAAGAGTCCTGTTTGTTCCAAACTTCTTCTATTTAAGAAACATGGAGGCCACTTTTCTCTTGGCACCTTTTAGTGCAGCAGAAATGTTTTTTATTCCCTTCTCCAGATCTGTGCCTCCACACAATCCGGTCTCTGATCCCTGTAGGCATTTTTTTCTCCCTCATGGCTTGGTTTTTTCTCTGATATGTATAATAAGCTGTGAGAACCTTATATAGACAGGTGCTGTGTATTCCCAAATCCTGTCCAATCCATTGAATTTACCAAAGGAGACTCTAATCAAGGTGAAGAAACATCTCAGAGATGATTAAGAGAAATGGGAGGAGCAAGAACTAAATTCAAGTGTCATAGCAAATGGGCTACATATGGGATATTGAGGAATGATGGGAGGTAGGGGGAATTAAGCACAAGGACTCCACAAAGTGTTTAAAAAAAGTTAAATGGACTAATAATGTAAGATAGATAGATAGATAAAGTTGTGCTCATACGTTTACATTCCCTTGGAGATTTCCTAACCATTGTTCAGAGAATATGAATGATCACACAAAAACTTTTCTTTCACTCATGATTAGTGGTCGGCTGAAGCCATTTATTGTCAAATTACAAGAGTTTACTCTTTTTAAATCATAATCACAACACAAACTACTCAAATGACCTAGATCAACAGTTTACACACCCCAATTCTTAACCCCTTGGGGACAGAGTGAATTATAACCCTAAGGACGGGAGCATTTTTTTGCAAATCTGACCACTATCACTCTAACCACTATCACTGTCCTGCAACTTCCACACTTTGTTCAATATCATTACATAAGATTGTTGAAGTCTCTCTATGCTATAGGAAACTATATCCACTGGATTACAAATTGTGCAATAGTGCATTCAAAATCACTGCCTATACTTTGGATTGCATAATATGGACCTTTTTACTTATCTGCATAATAATTTTTATAATAATTTTTTTATTCTATTTTATTCATTTTATATTTGTTTGTATCTATTGACACTACTGCAAGGACCCTGCAGGCAATTGCCATAGACAATTACATGAATAAATATATATTTGTTTTAATACAATATAATATCTATTGTTTCTACTTCAGTACCAACTGTGTATACACACAATTCTTTATATACACTCTCTCACCATTTTTTCAGAGCATACAAAAGACCAGATTTGAGGAAAGTGTTTCTCCTCTTATTTTCAATATTATTTTGAGGTCGCATAGGATACGCAACTTTACACATCAGTACTCATCTGGCATAACTAAGCTTTATCAACCATTTTTTGCAGTTAGAGCTACCTTTCCTCTCTATATTGTATTACATTTTATTTTGTGGTAGTGTAGTGTTTTTTGGGTACATTCACATGGTTGGGTTCACAGTGAGTTTCCCGCTGGGAGTTTGAGCTGCGGTGGAAAATTTGCTGCAGCTCAAACTTTTAGAAAGAAACCCACTGTAAACCCGCCAGTGTGAATGTACCCTGTACATTCACATGGGTGGGGAGGGGGGGGGGCACCCCAAACCTTCAGCTGTGGCAAAACTTCAACCCAAAGAATGCACTGACAGAACATACATGCTGGGAGTTGTAATTTTGCAACAGCTGTAGGCACACTGGTGGGGAACCACTGAGTTTAAAAACAGACTCTATCTCAGTGTTTCCCAACCAGTGTGCCTACAGCTGTTGCAAAACTACAATTCCCAGCATTGCCAGACAGTCAGGGATGCTGGGCGTGTAGTTCTGCAATATCTGGCCCTTCAGATGTTGCAGAACTACAACTCCCAGCATGCCTGGACAGTCTGGGCATGCTAGGAGCTGTAGTTATGCAACAACTGGGGAAGAACAGTTTGGAGACTGCTAAGTAGTGGTCTCCAAACTGTAGCCCTCCATATGTTGCAGAACTACAACTCCAAGCATGCCTAGACTGTCCAGGCATGCTGGAAGTTGTAGTTCTGCAACATCTAAAGGGCCAGATATTGCAGAACTACACGCCCAGCATCCCTGACTGTCTGGGCATGCTGGGAATTGAAATTTTGCAACATCTGGAGGGCTACAGTTTGGAGACCACCGTATAGTGGTCGCCAAACTGTGCCACTTCAGATGTTGCAAAACTACAACTCCCAGCATGCCCAGACAGTCAGTGCATGCTGAAAGTTGTAGTTTTGCAACATATGGAGGACTAGCTTAGAGACCACTACACCACCTCCAGATGTTGCAAAACTACAACTCCCAGCATGCCCAGACAGCCTTTGGATGTCTGGGCATGCTGGGAGTTGTAGTTTTGCAGCTTTTAGAAGGCCACAGTGAAGATCACTTACCGCGATCTTCACTGCAGCCTTCTCCACCGCTACACTTTCCGGCCACTGCTCCGATGATGCCGCCGATGCCGCCGCTGCTCGGAGATGCAGCCGCCGGTCCTGGCCATGCTCCCCCCCCCTTGCCGCTCGTGTTCCCCCCTGCTCTTCCCAGAATTCGATCGGCGGGCAGAGCGGGGGAAATGAACTCTAATCCCCCCCGCCCCCTCCTGCCATTGGTGGTCGTTCTGACCGACCAATGGAGGGGATAGGAGGAGGTGGCAACACTGCCACCTCGCTCCTATGCTTTAGAATGGTTCCGGGCGATCAGGTCACCAGTGCATGGGGGTCTCAGGACCCCCCCCCCCCCCAGGCATTGCCACGTGATGCCTTCTGATAGATATCAGCGGTCATCCTGGTCCGATAACCGCCTGGTGAGCGGCGGTGACCAGAAATGCGAAATAAGTGACGGGACGCAAGGACGTATCCATACGCCCTCCATCCCCAAGGAGTTAATACCGTGTCTTTTGTGGTAGTTGTGGATGAGGCTCTTTATCTTCTCAGATGGTAAAGCCGCCCATTCTACCTGGCAAAAAGCCTCCAGTTCCCCTAAATTTTTGGGCTGCTTTGCATGAACTGCACGTTTGAGGTTTCCCCAGAGCGGCTCAATGATATTGAGGTCTGGAGGCTGAGATGGCCCTCCAGAACATTCATTTTATTTTGCTGGAGCCAATGACAGGTCGACTTGGCCTTGTGTTTTGGATCATTGTGATGTTGGAAAGTCCAAGTACGTCCCATGTGGAGCTTCCTGGATGATGAGTGCAAATTGTCCACCAGTATTTGTTGATACATTATTTCATTCATATTGACATCAATTCTGAGCAAATTTCCTGTGCCTTTGGAGCTCACACATACCCAAAACATCAGCCATCCACCACCATGTTTCACAGTAGGAATGGTGTACCTTTCATCATAGGCCTTGTTGACTCCTCTCCAAATGTAGCAGTTATGGTTGTACCTGTTTCTGTGCTTTATCAACAAATACTGGTGGACAATTTGCACTCATCATCCAGGAAGCTGAGCATGAGATGTACTTGGACATTCCAACATGACAATGATCCAAAACTCAAGGCTAAGTCTACCTGTCATTGGCTACAGCAAAATAAAGTGAAGGTTCTGGAGTGGCCATCTCAGTCTCCAGACCTCAATATCATTGAGTCATTCTGGGGAGACCTCAAACGTGCAGTTCACGCAAGACAGCCCAAGAATTTAGGGGAATTGGAGGCTTTTTGCCAGAAAAAATGGTCAGCTTTACCTTCTGAGAAAATAAAGAGCCTCATCCACAACTACCACAAAAGACTTCAACCTGTAATTGATGTTAAAGGGGGCAATACACGGTATTAAGAACTGGGGTATGTAAACTTTTGATCAGATCATTTGGGCACTTTGTGTTGTAATTATGATTTAAAAAGAGTAAACACAGTTGTTGGACAATAAATAGCTTCAGCCAAACACTAAGCATGAGTGAAATAAACGTTTTTGTGTTATCATTCATATTCTCTGAACAATGGTTAAGAAATCATAAATTCTGCAAGGGTATGTAAACTTATGAGCACACCTGTAGATAATCAGCATTATTCCACTGCTTGGTGGAAGACAAGTACAGATAAAAAGTATCACAAGTTTGCAAGGATGTTTTCTGAGCTTCCCCTTCTTAAAGGGGTTATCCACCATACAGTGATTTTAGTACGTACCTGGCAGACAGTAATGGACATGCTTAGGAAGGATCTGCGCTTGTCTTGGGCTAAATGGCTATGCTGTGAGATTACCATAACATTGTGGCTAGCTTTCTGTGAACTTGCATTTCCTGTTTTCAGTTTTCTTGTTTGCCTACAAATCCCATGATACAATTTTCCTCCTTCCCACACATCAGCTACCCCACCCATTGAAACATAAATGAGCTGCAGACCTGTGGTTTTCAATCAGGGTGCCTCCAGCTGTTGCAATAGTTGCAGATTGCTCTCTCCACCCATTGAAGCAGACAGGCTCCCTGTCATCAGCTGACTAGTGAGTCAGGTCTCGACCGCATTGCAAGCTGGGAAAATTCCGAGACAGCAGTAATTTTGTATGCTGTTAAAAATAAATATTGGGATGAAAATCACAGAAGAATTGTGACAAAACCGTCACACACAGGTAAAGACACTATATTATGAACTACACTAACTTTAGAGCCCCTGTAGCATAGTCAAATAAAAAAAATTCCTGGAATACCCCTTTAACTACCAAAGAGCATTGCACCAATAGATACTTTTCTCATAAACACATACTGTAATACTGTAAAATTAAGTGATTAGAATATAATCTCCTGGATTTCTTCTATCCTAGGAAATCTATTTTTAGTAAATGTACAGAAAGTAATAGTTCTTGACTTTTGCCTTTCGCCTCTTCTGTGTTAGCATGGTTAAGCTGATTAAATGTAGAATGATAAATAATTAAGTATGGAGCCAGCCCTTTTATATCTGATCAGGATCTTAATTGCAGAAAAGCTTGTCATCAAATCTAAAAACTAATTCACCCCGTCTGTGTAGTGTACAAATGATCCACAATATACTCTATCTTGGTTATTGTTATCAAGGTAATAAGGTAATCATTAAGGTAGATCATTAAGATCACTTTGTGGGGATACTTCAAATCTATGCCTATAAATTCTAAGAAAAGGTACCACAGTGCTGGTTTAACCCCTTAAGGAAACAGGGTTTTTATGTTTTTGAACTTTCATTTTTTCCTCATTTTTGTTTTGCGGGCCTTTTTATACATATTTTTAGGATGTACAAAGTGACCAAAAATACGCAATTTCGGACTTTTGAATTTTTTTACGTATAGGCCATTTAATGTGCGTTTTAACTAACATTATATGTTTATAGTCTGGACATTTATGCTTGCAGCAATACCACATATGTTTATTTTGATTTTTATTTCCATTTTTTTAAATGGGAAAAGAGGAGTGATTCAAACTTTTATTAAATCATATTTATTAACTTTTTATTTTTTACTTTTTTTACACCTTTATTTTTTGTTCCCATAGGGAACTATTACATGCAATCCTTGGATTGCATACACTGTTCAATGCTATGCCATAGCATAGCATTGATCAGTGTTATCAGTGCTCTGCTGCTCCAGCCTGGATCTCAGGCATGGAGCAGCAGAGTGACGATCAGACGGTGGGAAGCAAGGTAAGAAGCCT
The DNA here is from genome assembly GCF_029499605.1 of Hyla sarda. Lineage (NCBI taxonomy): Eukaryota > Metazoa > Chordata > Amphibia > Anura > Hylidae > Hyla > Hyla sarda. The sequence continues at coordinate 360,548,253 of NC_079191.1, forward strand.
CCCGCTGTCCTCTCAGCTGTTCAGGATGCTGTGATTTCACTGTGGCAGCCCCAAACAGCCCACTGAACTAATGGCAACCGTTTTCTCCCGTTTGAGATGCCGCAATAAACTTTGATTGCAGCATCTAAAGGGTTAATTCCAGACATCAGCCTTATCAGGGATATCAGGTATTAGCTGCGGGTCCTGGTTGTTGACAGCAACTGGGACCTGCCTGGTATGAAGCGCACTCAACCCCCGAGCGCGCTTCACATACCGAGAGCCGGTGCAGGACGTAAATACATGTCCTGCATCATTAAGGGGTTAAAGGGGTTATCCAAGAAATGAAAAACATTGATAATTTCTTCCATTGCAGCCCCTTCCTAGTTTTTCCCTTTAGGCTGGCATTACACACAACAGTTTTTGTAAATCTTTCACTTTAATATGAAGTTTTTGAGACAAAGCCAGAAGTGAATCCTGAAGGAAGAAGAACAATAGTGTAACATCAGCAGCCAGTGCATATATAGGAGGGGGAGCATGGCAAGAGGTGAAATGGGCCCCATATTATAGCATCCCATTTACCCATGCATGCTAAAGCTTTGAGAGAAAGTGTTTTTGCTAAGTGCTTTGCATTCCGTGTTTAACCTATGCATGCCTTCCTAACTCTATCTCAGTCTGATTCCCTGTACTGTAATGACTCTCCAGTATATGACCCAGACTGTTGTCTACAAACCTATCTATCTTTTCGTTACTATTCTAGTATGCTTCCTGCCCAAGACCTCTGCCTGGACATACCTCTGCCTGACCCCTCTGTACTCTGCACTGGTTCCTCTTAGCCCACTGGGCCAGCCACTGCTTAGACAACGCTCTTGAGAGTGGACCAAAGTCAAAATGGTTGGGTGGCAAAACAGGTCTACACCCATTGCCACACAAAGCGTTTCCTCCTTTATATTTCACTTTCCTTTTGAATCCATTCATTAAAAAACACTGTGCGTGACACTAGCCATACAGCTATGCTCCCAGTGAGCTGCTGCACAAGGAACTGCATCATAACTATCAAAAAGAGTGGTTTATAATGTTAGGTTACATTTTATTAAAATAACAGTCTTTAACTAACATCTGGCATCAATTCTGAAAGAGCAGTAGATGCTTGGAACAAATTTCTAGAAACTTCACCAGTAAGTGAGTGTAAACCTGCCTGGGATAAACCTATATTTATCTTACGATAAAATAAAAAATGAAATAAAATAAAATAAGAAAAGACTTGATGGACCATGTTTTACTGTCCTGCCATGATGGGAGTTGTAGTTTAGAAAAAGCTGAAGGTGCACTGGTGTTAAAATTCTAGCCACATCTACCACCAGCCAGCTAGCTGTTGCAAGACTACAACTACAAGTTTGCCCTTACAGTGAGGACATGCTGGGAGATGTAGTTTCAACTCTTGGGCAGGTGGTTGATTCAGGCTGGTGGCCGGGCCAGCAGAGCCGGCCAGCGTCCAGAGATAGGAAACAAACCGCCCGGGAAATATGAAATAACAATGTAGTTTCATATTTCTGGTAGTCCTCTGCTGCCCCGACCCCTCATCTTATCCCGTCGCCGCTCATCTACCACCACCACCGCTCATCTCCCCCCTCTGCCGCTCATCTCCCCGCCCCCCTCTGCCGCTCATCTCCATCCCCCTCACCACCACTCATCTCCCCCCTGAGAGATGAGCGGGGGAGATGAGCGGCGGCGACTTTTTAAATTTGGAATATACCTGGAGTAGACTTGCGACTTTTTCCAAGGGGATTTGCGAAAACTGAAATTTGCTTAGGTAAGGCTGTTTGTAACGTTTTACTTCCCACAAAAGTTGCACAAAAAAATGCGTAGGCGCATGTGCAACTTTTGTAAGCAAAAAATAAAGGGTCTAAATACATTGATAAATGTCCCCCTGAGATGTTCACCCATAGAAGCATTGCATCTAGTGAAAACTATTTTTGCAATACAGTGATTTTTCATTGGCACCATACAGCAGTGTGAGTAGTGCCTAGACTACAGGGCATGGGCTCATAAAGACTTTCGCATAGTGTGTTTAGACTCCTTATGAATGTGCTCCATTGTGTCACAACAAAGTATTTTTGGCTAGTTCAATGTTAAGGAAAACCCAAGTATGATTTCTGTGAAGAGAACATGCCCAAAGCTCACAGGCTTATAAAAAATAAAATAAAATCCCGCCAAGATTCTACCTGCTTGGATGTGGATACGACTTTTAATTCCGAAGCTGTGGGATGCTACAGTTCTGAAGTGGACTGTGAAGAACACAGCTGCTCCTTACTTGTGAAATACTCCGAAACAAAGGTTACTTTCTGGCTCACCAGCTTTTCCTCCTTTCAGATAAAACAATGCACTAAGACAATAAAAGTAACATGCAAGCATGGATCATTTTTTCACAGCTGTTCTAAAACAACAAAAAAAAGAAAACATACCTTGTCTACACACTACTAAGGGATATGACGTTTCTCCAGTACATTGTAAAAGTGCTCCGAGGTATTTTGGTTATCAGCCAAACACCTGCACCTTAGGGGTAGGGTAAATGAGGTTGATCTGAACATAAAGTTCACCAAAGATTAAGATTTCTCTGCAAGACCAACAATCTCACAACCAAGAGTCCAGTTATAAAAATACAGTCACAGTGATGAATTGAGGCTTTGACTGCCCTGAGACAATCATAATGTGAATAGAATAAACATAGCATTACTTTTGTATCTGCTATGTATGTTGTAATTCACAGAATTTAAATTAAACTATTTCATATCAGATGTAGAAAACAATTTAAAGACAAACTACTGGGACAATAGCAGGGGCTCCATGTAAGGGTGTGCAAGGGGGCCTGTGCTGGCGTCCCGACTGGTCCCATATATACTCAATTAGGCATAAATGTGATGTCCAGGCTGGCCACATATTTCTGGGAAACCCTTGCTGTGTGTGGGTTATCCTGCTAAAACATGCCAGTTAGAAACCCATCCATTAGAAGCAACACATGTGCCTACAGGATGTCCACTGTATATACCACTGAGCTGTTAGTGACCCTCATATCACTACCGGGTGACTGACTGTCTTATGGGATGATTCCCAAGATATTGACACTAGTGGTTGGAGTAGTGTGTTGGTCCATATCAAAGGCAGGATTGAAGAGTTTACTATAATGTCTTTATGTTCAAAAACAAGAAAAGGTGAAAACGTAGCTCAGCTCACCGCCCAGTATGAACAAGGTGATAGAGGACCTCGGCAATGTTTGCAGTTGCTGGAGCTCGGACTGGGCGGGCCGCCTCCCGTGTCATTCAGCTTGAGAAAAGGATTGTTGTTTTTAACGCACTCTATGAGTTTTTTGTTCCATGTTTTTAGTTGAATGAAGTAAAAGTCAAGTTTTAACTCCTTTCTATGTCTGTGAGCTGGATAATCCTTTTTTCAAGCTTTATATTCAAACCCATCCATCCTCAGATCCAAAACAGAACTTTAATTCATTGCTAAAAATGTTACGGTTACAAAACTGCAAACGACGGGGATAATGGCTGGCTGTTAAGGGTAGGACACTAATAGGCAGAGTGACACCAAATTTCCTTCTGCTAAGTCCCTGGAAATTGTCTGGGCAGATATAGGGGTGTAATGAAGGTGCCATGTGTATCTTTAAGGAAACTGTGGGAGCTGCTTGTGCTTGTCAGCAGATCAAACAATCCTCTCTGCTGGTGGCCTGTCTGAGCTGTCTAGATTCTCGTCATTGTGTGAGCCTGCCAAACTGGACAAAATATCTATGAGTGTATCATCATCACAAAGAGTAACGGTATCCAAAAGTTGGCTCTGAGAATATTTTTATAGGCAGTGGGGGAGGGACTCTTGCATCCTCTTGTGACAAGACCTGTAATCATTTACATAACTGCATACAGAGTTTTAAAGCAATCTGACATTTCTATCTGGGGGCATTTTTTTTGTTAATAAGTGTACTTTTACATAGTATGATTAAGGCTTTATTTAAAGTAATCTCATAAAATCCCTAGTGGTCCAGAGTATTTCAGGATGAAAGTGTTAATGGTAATATCCATTATCTGTGGTCTGGGCAATCATTGATGTACATACAGTACACTGAATGATCACTGCATTCAAAACAACTGGTGCTTGACATCTTGTGACCAATAACAGGATACCATGTGGTTTCTGTGTCAGGAACAGCTCTCAGATATTGTGTTGACTTCTCTGCTGTGCAACAAGAAGACAACATTTGCTAGTCTTGGATAAACATGGTGAATTGAGTGTATGTATGCCGTTGGTTGAAAACCACCGGTGTACTTTGTGTGTCTTATCTCTTACCTGCATCAGGCGGCCTGCTCTGTACCATGTTCTGCTGCTTCTGCCATAGCTGCAGATTTCACCTCTGTCCTCTAGGGGCTGCGCGCGAGCACTGGGGCCAGTGTACACTCCCTATTGGATTCCTAGCCAATTCCTGCCAAGCACCAAATATAAAAGAGCACTCCTCCCTTCCTGTGGTGCCTGAGCAATGTGGTAGAGGGTGTAATGCAAAGGGCATATGGAATTACCCTAGGGGTAGATGGCATTAACCTCTTGTATTTGTGATGTCAGGGCGTGGTTAATCCTCAATACCACCCGAAGGTATACCGCAAGATCCTGGGCTAGGCATGAGGGCAATAATAACTCAGATGCCAAGTTACGGATAAGAGTAGCTTTACTAAGGGCTTGCTGGGACTTGTAGTAGATGGGGTCAATTTAATGCAGGCCACGTTGACTTGACAAATGGTGGCTGTGACTGACTTGACTTAACTGATGACTGACAATACTGAGACTGTGGCTTACTTGTAGCTGATTGTGGCTGCAGACTGGACACTCTCTAGGACTCGACTTGACCTCAGCAAAGACTTGTAAGGAAAAGAGAGAGAGCTAGCTCCACCCAGAGCTTATATGGGGAGACTAGCAGGGAGCCCATAGGTCATCCCTGGGATCACTTGGCCACTGGAACCTCCTAGGTAACAATCACATAATTAGTCACATGGTAAACAGTCTTAAAGTGACAACGCCTTCTGAACACATTACATGGCATAATACATTAGAAACATATTTACATGGGGGATGATGCAAGGGGGCCCAGGGGACACTGTAGGGAGGCTGCCTGACAGGGCAGCAAGGGTACAGGGTAACACCTCTCGTACTGGGACACAACAGCAACATTGTAGTTTTCTACAGCGAAGGTCCCTGTCTGCTGTGTTCCAGTCTGCTGCACCTGAGCTTTCCTGCTCTTGTGTCTGACACCTTCTGTTGCATCTGTTTGCCCCACTCTGCAAGTTAGGCCAGCAGCCACTTGTGGAACAGTGGGTCCACACCCGTGAGGCGTGACAGTTTGCTCAGGCAATGGATCCCGCTGGCAAGCCCCAGTCTGCGCTGCAAGGACTATATCAACAGCTGCAACATCAAAGTGATCGCCAAGAGCAACTGCTGCAGTTCATGAACTCAATTTCTGCTCGCCTGGATGCTTTGTCTGCACCTGCTCCAGCCATACCACAGGTCCCAGCAACTCCTTCAGTTCCTGATGCTCAGTGTTCACTCCTTCCTGTTTCCAGCATCCAGCTGCCTTTGCCTCCATGCTATGGCATAGCCGATATTTGCCAAAGAAGGTGAGTACTTAGCGTCCATGGGAGCTCCCCTGAGCGAATCATTTTCTACGAAAAGAGGGGGAGATTCTATTTTGCGCCAAAATTTTGGTGCGAAAAGTATCGACCACATTTTTAAAGAGCTGTGTTCTGTGGTTTACACTGTTCACGTCAGTTTTGTAAAAGTGGGCGTGTCCATGTATATTGTCTGTTTTATATGATATTTTCAAAGGGTTGAGAGTCCAGTTTACATCAAAAATTTCACACCAGCTTTTTGATAGTGTAGAAATCACAGAAATGGTTGTAGTTTTCTTGTTTTTGGCTTTTTTTTTCTTAGTTTTATTTTGAGAAAGGGTTTTATTTAATTAATTATTTAAAATAAATTATTATTATTATTATTATAAAATAATTATTATTGAAAAATGTTATCAAAAAAATGTTTTGTTTTTTTTTCTTGGTCACTGCACCTGCACTCACATTTAAGCTCAGAAATGTTTCATTTATACAGTTATCGCTTGTCTGGACACTAGTAACCATGGAATACTGTATTTTGTGAGAATTTTCTGGGATGTAAAATTTTGCGCAAAAATCAGCAATTTTGACACAAAAAATTTCAATTTTGGTGCCAAACTCTGCAATTTTGGCGCAAAAAAATCCAATATGGTTACAACAAAAAAAATGGTGCATGAAAAAAAACAAAAGTGAAGCGAAAATGAATTTTCACATATTTTCAAAGCAGCACAAAAAGCCTTTGAAAATGTGTTTGGATTGCATTGCTACAGTGCTGGACTTTTCCTTTTTCACATATTCTATTGGTTGACCGGAGACAAGAGATGAGCGAATTTTCTGAAAAAGTCCGAATTTATTTGCGGTGAATCGCTGGCCTACAGAGAGCTTCAATAGGGGTGTAGAACACTATGGCTGTAACAGACATAGGTGTGTGTTGGTTGGTTAGTGAAATAACTAATATTCAGTATGACATGCAAATCAGAGGTGTCGCTATTAGAATCACTGTCACAGAGTGGCACAATGACAGAGACAGTGGCTGAATGACACAGCGTGGAGGTGTCCATATAGCCTCAATAGGGGTTTAGAATACTTTGCCTTGTCCTAACATGCTGTTATCCAGTATGAAATGCAGATTACTGGTATCGCTATTAGAATCACTGCCGCAGAGCGTCTGGATCTGGCAGCAGGGAGACCATATGACGTCAAAATTGAAGAGAATTTAGAGAATTTTAAAGTAATTTTTATTTAGTTTAATTTGAATTTATTGACCTTTTTGGAGTAATCATTCTGGTGAGCATCGAGCTGGCGGTCCTCCGCTAGGTGAGATACCACCTGTTCCAGCCCCTGCATCTCACCGCCCCCTGACTGTGAAAGTGCGAATGTTTCATTTAATCAGTTATGGTTCATTGTTATCGCTCTATCGATTTTTAAAAATGTAAATTGAGATTTAAATTAAAGATTTAATAATAAAATGTGCGGTAACAAAAGACCAAATCCAACAAGGAGTCACATGGCGGTACAATAATAGCCTGGAGGTGGCAGCAGCATGAGGAGACCATAATCTGGCAGAATGACACAACCTTGAATTGGCGGCAGCAAGAGGAGACCATATAGTGGCTAAATGACGCAGCCTGGAGTTGGCGGCAGCATGAGTAGACCATAGGGCCTCACAATACCTAAGATAAAGAGATGAATTTTCAAATTTCAATTGAAGATTTATGGTAGCTAGTGCTACCTTAACAATGTTTAGGTAATGTTCCAGCAGTATGAGGAGACCATACAGTGGCTGAATGACACAGCATGGAGTTGGTGGCAGCATGACGAGACCATAGGGCCTCACAATCCCTAAAATAAAAAGATGAATTTTCAAATTTAAATAGAAGATTCATGGTAAAATTTTGGCACAAAATAGAATCTCCCCCTCTACCTTAAAATGTTTTAAGTAATGTACAAGCAGCATGAGGAGACCATATAGTGGCTGAATGACACAGCCTGAATGTGGTGACAGCATGACGAGACAATAGGGCTTCACAATCCCTAAGATTAAAATATTAATTTTCAAATGTAAATTGAAGATTCATGGTAGCTAGTTCTACCTTAAACATTTTTGAGTAATGTACAAGCAGCATGAGGAGACCATATAGTGGCTGAATGACACAGTCTGGAGTTGGCGATAGCATAAGGAGACAATAGGGCTTCACAATGACTAAGATTAAAAGATGCATTTTCTAATTTAAATTGAAGATTCATGGTAGCTAGTGCTACTTAAAATTTTTTAAGTAATGAACAAGAAGCATGAGGAGACCATACAGTGGCTGAATGACACAGCCTGAATGTGGCGACAGTATGAGAAGACAATAGGGCTTCACAATCCCTAAGATTAAAAGATGAATTTTCATATTTAAATTGAAGATTTATGGTAGCTAGTGCTACCTTAAAAAATGTTAAGTAATGTACAAGCAGCATGAGGAGACCATATAGTAGCTGAATGACACAGCCTGGAGGTAGCGACAGCATGAGAAGACAATAGGGTTTCACAATCCCTAAGATTAAAAGATTAATTTTCAAATTTAAATTGAAGATTCATGGTAGTTAGTGCTACCTTAAAAAATTTTAAGTAATGTACAAGCAGCATGAGAAGACCATTAAGTGGCTGAATGGCACAGCCTGGAGGTGGCGGCAGCATGAGGAGACCATATGGTGGCTAAATGACTTAGCCGGGAGTTTGCGGCAGCATGAGGAGACCATATGGTGGCTGAATGACATAGCCTGGAGGTGGCGGCAGCATGAGGAGACCATATGGTGGCCGAATGACACAGCCTGGAGTTTGCGGCAGCATGAGGAGACCATATGGTGGCTAAATGACTTAGCTGGGAGTTTGCGGCAGCATGAGGAGACCATATGGTGGCTGAATGACACAGCCTGGAGTTTGCGGCAGCATGAGGAGACCATATGGTGGCTAAATGACTTAGCTGGGAGTTTGCGGAAGCATGAGGAGACCATATGGTGGCTGAATGACATAGCCTGGAGGTGGCGGCAGCATGAGGAGACCATATGAATGACATAGCCTGAAGGTGGCGGCAGCATGAGGAGACCATATGGTGGCTGAATGACACAGCCTAGAGTTTGCGGCAGCATGAGGAGACCATGTGGTAGCTGAATGACACAGCTTGGAGATTGCAGTAGCATGAGGAGACCATATAGTGGCTGAATGACACAGCCTGGAGTTTGCAGCAGCATGAGGAGAACATAAGATGGCTGCATGATACAGCCCGGAGGTGTCGGCAGAATAAGGAGAACATATGGGGGCAGAATGAGACAGCCTGGATGTGGCAGCAGCAGCATCAGAAGTCCTGGAAGTGACCCAGTGACAGAGTGGTGACGAAGGTTGGTGAAAAAAGGTCTGATACAGAGGAATGTTTGTAACTGGGGAGCAGCGCCTTAAATATGTTTTGCACTATCCATATTCATGAAGTGTTGGTGTGGCACCATGGTCAATCTATTCTGATGCATCAGGCATTGGTAGGTGGAAATCCTGGCTGATCCATGCCTGATTCATCTTCACAAAGGTCAGTCTCTCAAGATTTTTTGAGGACAGACGAGTTTTCCTTGGGTGACTATGGCCCCCGACGCTATAAACACCCGGTCTGATGGCACACTACTGGCTGGGCAGGACAGCTTTTCCAGGGCAAACTCTGCTAGTTGCAGCCACAAATCAAGTTTGGCTGCCCAGGAGATTAACGGATCTTCACGGTGTGTTGGCATGGGCATGTCAAGGTATGCCACAACCTGCTGGTTCAGTTCCTGCTCCAGGTCTACCTGCTGCTAATGAGTTGCTTCACTATGCGGGTGAAGAAAGGTACTCATCAGCGACTGTAGACTCATGCTGCTGCTGATGGAGCTGGTACTGCTCCTGCCAGCCCACCCCTCCTTAGCAGCCATGGCAGTGGAGTGTGAGCACCGAGGACACCCCTAGTCAGAACTGCGAGAGGATGGACGATGGCGCCGATAGGCATCGGCCAACTGACTACATAGGATGTCTCTGTAGTAGGTCAGTTTGTCCAGCCTCTCAGTGGGTGTAAAAAAGGCCCCCATTTTGTGCCGGAAGCGAGGGTCCAATAAGGTGAAGAGCCAGAAGTCATCCCGCTGCCGAATGGTGACAATTCGGCGGTCACTACGCAAGCAACTTAGCATGCATCGTCCCATTTGTGCAAGTGACTCGGAGGGATCCCTGCCTCCATCTCCTCTGCATACTGCCACGGTGTATCTGGCTCCTCTGTCTCACCTTCCTCATAAACCCTCTAGCTCCTCTGGTTGCTCCTGCTCCTCCTCTCCTGTCAGATTACTAGAAAAACCGCCCATTTGGCGAAACCTAAACTGTGCTCCACTGTGCCCCTCCCCCTCCTCCTCCTCCAGTTCAGCACCCACAGGGCTTATGTGGCCGTGAGATGTAGGCGCCACATCTCCATTGCCCTGACCAGCCATCGTTTACAACACGTGTTGTAGTAGATGAAGCAGTGGAATGATGTCGTTCATCCCATAATCCTGGTGACAGACTAATAATGTGGCTTCCTCAAAGGGCCTGAGGAAACGACAGGTGTCACGTATGAGCTGCCACTGGTTGACATTGAAGTTACACAGGGGAGACCCCCTATCCGCTTGGATCATCAAAAAATCTGTGATGGCTTTTCTCTGTTGGTATAGTCTGTCCAACATATGGAGGGTGGAATTCCAACGTGTGGCAATGTCGCAAATCAGACTTTGTTGGGGGAGACCGTTTTGACGTTGCAGCTCAAGGAGGGTGTGCTTTGCAGTGTACGAGTGGCTGAAGTGTATGCAAAATTTCCTTCCCATTGTTAGGATGTCTTGCAAAAGGGGGAACACTTGACAATGAGATTGAACATGTGTGCCATGCAGGGCGCATGACTCAGTTTTTCTTGTCGCAGCGCAGACAAGATGTTCTTCCCATTGTCAGTCACCATGGATCCCATTTCCAGTTTTTGTGGAGTAAGCCATGCTCCGATTGCTTTTTGAATGACTTTTAGCAGTTCCTCCCCCGTGTGACTCCGTTCGTCAAGGCAAACCATGTGAATGAGGGGTGGACGATACGCTTCACTACGTTTAAAACAGTAATTGTCTAGAACAGCAGCAGGGGTGTACTTTTGGCTGGCCTTTTACAGCAACTAGGTCCTTAAGACTTTATCAGGAACAAAATGGTTCAACACTTAGACGTAGGTAAGTGGTATGCACTTATATAGGCAGTAGAATGCGTACACTACGCTTAACAGTATTTGTGTACAACAAAATTTGAGTACTTTTCCCTTGCCTTTCACAGTATCTTGGCCCTTGAGATTTTAACAGGAACAAAATAGTACACTACTTAGATGTACGTATGTGATTTGCACTTATGAGGGTGGAAAAATGCGCTACAGTACGTTTAAAAAAGGATTTGTGTACACCAGCTGGTGAGTACTTTTGCCTGGCCTTTAACAGTATCTAGGCCTTTGAGACTTTAACAGGAACACAATAGTACACCACTTAGATCTACGTATGTGCTATGCACTTATGAGGGGAGAAAAATGTGCTACAGTAGGCTTAAAAAAGTATTTGTGTACACCAGCCGGTGAGTACTTTTGCCCTGCCTTTGACAGTATCTAGGCCCTTGAGACTTTAACAGGGACAAAATAGTACGCCATTTAGATGTACTTATGTGGTATGCACGTATGAGGGCAGACAAATGCCCAACAGTACGCTTAAAAAAGTATTTGTGTACAACACCAGCTGGTGAGTACTTTTGCCTGGCCTTTCACAGTATTTAGGCCCTTGAGATTTTAACAGGAACAAAATAGTGCACCACTTAGATGTACGCATGTGGCATGCACTTATGAGGGGAGAAGATTGGGCTACAGTACGTTAAAAAAAGTATTTGTGTACAACACCAGCCGGTGAGTACTTTTGCCTGGCCTTTCACAGTATCTAGGCCCTTGAGACTTTAACAGGAACAAAATAGTACACCACTTAGATGTACGTATGTGGTATGCACTTATGAGGGGAGAAAAATGTGCTACAGTACGCTTAAGAAAGTATTTGTGTACACCAGCCGGTGAGTACTTTTGACTGGCCTTTCAAAGTATCGAGGCCTCTGAGGCTTTAACAGGAACAAAATAGTACACCACTTAGATGTACGTATGTGCTATGCACTTATAAGGGGAGAAAAATGCGCTACAGTACACTTAAAAAAGTATTTATGTTTACCAGCCAATGAGTACTTTTGCCTGGCCTTTCACAGTATCTAGGCCCTTGAGACTTTAACAGGAACAAAATAGTACACCACTTCGATGTACGTATGTGGTATGCACTTATGAAGGCAGAAAAATGCGCTACAGTACGCTTAAAAATTTATTTGTGTGCACCAGCCGGTGAGTACTTTTGCCTGGCCTTTCACAGTATCTAGGCCTTTGAGACTTTAACAGGAACAAAATAGTACACCACTTAGATGTACGTATGTGGTATGCACTTATGAGGGCAGAAAAATGCGCTACAGTACGCTTAAAAAAGTATTTGCGTACACCAGCCGGTGAGTACTTTTGACTGGACTTTCACAGTATCAAGGCCTCTGAGGCTTTAACAGGAACAAAATAGTACACCACTTAGATGTACGTATGTGCTATGCACTTATAAGAGGAGAAAAATGCGCTACAGTACGCTTAAAAAGTATTGATGTACCACATCAGTCAGTGAGTACTTTTGCCTGGCCTTTCACAGTATCTAGGCCCTTGAGACTTTAACAGGAACAAACTTATGACGGGAGAAAAATATGCTAAAAATATAACTACTTGAAGGAAAATGTATACGTTTAAAATTGTCATCTTCTGACTATAACTATAACTTTTTTATTTTTTCACGTACGGGGTGGTATGAGGGTGATCTGAAGTTTTTAGCAGTACCATTTTTGTATTGGTTGGACTCTTTGATTGCTTTTATAAATTTTTTCATGAAATAAAAAGAGACCAAAAATACACTATTTTGGACTTTGGAATTTGTTGCACGTACGCCATTGACCGAGCGGTTTAATTAACAATATATTTTTATAATTCAGACATTTCCGCACGCGGCGATACCACATATGTTGATTTTTATTTACACAGGTTTTTTTTTTATGGGAAAAGGGGGGTGATTCAAACTTTTATTAGGTAAGGGGTTAAATGATCTTTATTCACTTTTTTTTTCAATTTTCTTTTGCAATGTTATAGCTCCCATAGGGGGCTATAACACTGTACACACTGATCTTTTACATTGATCAATGGTTTCTCATAGGAAACCATTGATCAATGATTCTGACGCTTGACTGCTCATGACTGGATCTAAGGCACTGAGCAGTGATTCGGCGATCGGACAACAGGAGGCAGGTAAGGGGACCCTTCTGCTGCCCTTCTGCGATTTCACCGCAGCAATCCCGAACAGCTCCCTGAGCTAACCGGCATTGGTTTACTTTCACTTTAGGGTTAATAGTGTGCGGCACCACGATCTGTGCCGCGCGCTATTAGGTACGGGTGTGGCCCCGAGTTATAGAAAGGGAAAGGACACAGGATGTACCGGTACGTCCTTGGTCCTTAAGGGGTTAAATTAATAAAAAGAGTAAGTCAGTTGCCAGCCAGTAATGGACATGCTTAGGAAGGATATGTGCTTGTCTTCGGGCTAAATGGCTATGTTGTGAGTTTACCATAAAGCTGTGGCTTTCTTTTTGTGAACTGGCTTTTTCCACTTTTCTCCCTTCCACACATCAGCCATTGAACCACAAATGAGCTGAATTCCAAGCAAAAGACCAGTGCTTTCTAACCAGCATACCTCCAGTTGTTGCAAGTTCCCTCTGGTCGCTTCACACATTGATGCAGAACAGGCTCCCTGTCATCACCTGACTAGTGAAGCAGTGTCTCAGCCGCACTGCATCCTGGGAATACCTGAGACAGGAGTCATTTTGTATGCTGTTAAAAATGAACATTCAGAGCGAACATCACATAAGAATGCAAGACAAGCCATCACAAACAGGTACAGACACTATATTAAGAAACTACACTAACTGTACAGGCCCTGTAGCGTAATGAAATAAAAATATTTCCCGGAATACCCATTAAAATTAATTATTATTAAATTAATATTTTTTCAAAACATACAATGTGATTTTCTGTGTCTTTGTTCTAGATTCCGCCTCTCACAGTTGAAGAGTTCCTATGATAAAAATTACAGCCGTATACATGCTTTGTAAGTAGGAAAACCTGCAAAATCGTCAATGTATCAAATATCTCTCACTGTATGGTTCGATGACAGGTACTCTTTAACCTGTTAAGGACGTACTGGTACATCCTGAGTCCTTTCCCTTTCTATAACGCGGGGCCACGGCCGGGACCCATGGCTAATAGTGTGCGTCTAAAGTGAAACTAAAACAATGGCGGTTAGCTCAGGGGGCTGTTCAGGATGGTCGCGGTGAAATAGCGGCATCTCGAACAGCTGTAGGACAGCAGAAGGGTACCTTACCTTGCCTCCTGGTGTCCGATCTCCGAATGACTGCTCAGTGCCGGAGATCCAGGCATGAGCAGTCAAGAGGCAGAATCATTGATCAATGGTTTCCTATGAGAAACCATTGATCAGTGTAACAGATCAGTGTGTGCAGTGTTATAGCCCCCTATGGAAAAAAAAGTGAATAAATATCATTTCACCCTTTCCCTAATAAAAGTTTGAATCACCCCCCTTTTCCCACTTAAAAAAAAAAACGTGTAAATAAAAATAAACATATGTGGTATCGCTGCGTGTGGAAATGTCCGAATTATAAAAAGATATTGTTAATTAAACTGCACGGTCAATGGCGTACGTGCAAAAAAATTCCAAACTCCAAAATAGTGTATTTTTGGTCACTTTTTATATCATGAAAAAATTAATAAAAAGTGATCAAAAAGTCCAATCAATGCAAAAATGGTACTGCTAATAACTTCAGATCAAGTCGCCAAAAATGAGCCCTCATACCGTCCCATACGTAGAAAAATAAAAAAGTTATAGGGGTCAGAAGATGACAATTTTAAACGTATTATCATGAACCAGCAGGACGGGTAGTGGATACTCTGGACCAGAGAGGCGATGGCGCGGGTTGTACTGGAGGACCGGTTCTAAGCAGCTACTGGTCTTCACCAGAGCCCGCCGCAAAGCGGGATGGATTTGCTGCGGCGGTAACTACCAGGTCGTATCCCCCAGTAACAACTTGACCTCTCTGGCAGCTGATATGGCGTGGTACACAGGGAGTAGGCAGGAGCGTAGTCGGACGTAGCAGAGGTCAGGGCAGGCAGCAAAGGTTCGAGGGCGAGTAGTGGGTAGCAACGGGTTCGGCAACAGGCGAGGCAATATAACACTGTAGGGAACCCTTTCTCAGAGGCACAAGGGCACAAAGATCTGGCAAGGGCAGGAAGGGGCAGGTAACATTTATTAGGAAGTGGCCAGAGGTCAAGGACCAGCGCCCTCAATCAAAGGTGCGCTGGCCCTTTAAATTTACAGAAGGCGGCCCGCGCGCGGGCCCTAGAGAAGACAGGGACAGACGGCGCAGGGAGCTGGGAGCCAGGTAGGACAGACAGGGACACAGCACGTGAGCGGGAACCAGGTGGCACAAAGGGCTTCATTGTTCCAGTTCAGTTCAGAGGCCAGGGTGCGGAACTGAATGGCATAGTCACCCACGGAAGAACCTCCTTGGGTCAAGTTAAGTAAGGCAGTCTCTGTGGAGGTAACCCGGGCGGGCTCCTCAAACACATTTCGGAACTCTTGGCAGAAGTTCTGGACGGAAGAGGTGGCTGGATCTGCGCGGTCCCATAGTGGAATAGCCCAGGCCAGGGCCTTCCCGGACAACAAACTGAGAATAAAGGCTACCTTGGCTCGCTCAGAAGGAAACTGGTCGGACAGCAGCTAGAGGTGAAGAGAGCACTGCGACAGGAACCCACGGCACTGCTTCGGATCTCCGTCATATTTATCAGGCAGGGACAAACGGACCCTGGAACTGGTGGCAACTGCAGGCGGAGGTGTAGCGGCAGGTGCAGATGGAGAAGCTGGCTGTTGCTGAGAAGGCAGGAGCTGCTGCATCATAGCAGTCAACTGGGCCAGCTGTTGACCCTGCTGGGTCACAATGGGGGTGAGGTCCGCTAGGCTTGGCAGGGGAACATCAGCGGGATCCATGGCCGGATCTT
Source organism: Hyla sarda (assembly GCF_029499605.1). Taxonomy (NCBI): domain Eukaryota; kingdom Metazoa; phylum Chordata; class Amphibia; order Anura; family Hylidae; genus Hyla; species Hyla sarda. The sequence goes on from NC_079191.1 coordinate 360,564,097, forward strand.
ACTGTCACTAACCGGCAGGACGGGTAGTGGATCCTCTGGACCAGAGAGGCGATGGCGCGGGTTGTACTGGAGGACCGGTTCTAAGCAGTTACTGGTCTTCACCAGAGCCCGCCGCAAAGCGGGATGGATTTGCTGCAGTGGTAACTACCAGGTCGTATCCCCCAGTAACAACTCGACCTCTCTGGCAGCTGATATGGCGTGGTACACAGGAGGCAGGAGCGTAGTCGGACATAGCAGAGGTCAAGGCAGCAAAGGTTCGAGGGCGAGTAGTGGGTAGCAACGGGTTCGGCAACAGGCAAGGCAATATAACACTGTAGGGAACGCTTTCTCAGAGGCACAAGGGCACAAAGATCCGGCAAGGGCAGGAAGGGGCAGGTAACATTTATTAGGAAGTGGCCAGAGGTCAGGGACCAGCACACCAATCAAAGGTGCGCTGGCCCTTTAAATTTACAGAAGGTGGCGCGCGCGTGCCCTAGAGAGCGGGGCCGCGCGTGCCGGGAGACAGGGACAGACGGCGCAGGGAGCCAGGTAGGACAGACAGGGACGCGGCATGTGAGCGGGGACCAGCCGCCACGGCAGCAGTGTCCCCGGCACAAGAGAACCCGTGCCCCCGGTCAGCGCGTCTGCCGGGATCCCGAACAGGGAGGCCGGGGAAGCGGGCGCTCCGGTCCGGGGGAGGGGACCGGAGCGCACGCTGTGACACGTATAAATTTTCCTGCATGTAGTTATGATTTTTTCCAGAAGTACGACAAAATCAAACCTACATAAGTAGGGTATAATTTTAATCGTATGGACCTACAGAATAAAAAGAAGGTGTAATTTTTACCAAAAAAATTTACTGTGTAGAAACGGAAGCCCCCAAAATTTACAAAATGGTGTTTTTACTTCCATTTTGTCGCACAGTGATTTTTTTTCCATTTCGTCGTAGATTTATGGATAAAACGACTGATGTCATTGCAAAATAGAATTGTTGGTGCAAAGAATAAGCCATCATTTGCATTTTTAGGTGCAAAATTGAAAGAGTTATGAGGAAAAAATGAAAGTGCAAAAACAGAAAAAACCCTGGTCCTTAAGGGGTTAAGAAAATTTCTATCAACTTCCCACTGCTCCAACAAACCTCCTAAGAGGGGTACAAAACATGCATTTTCTACACAAACAGTAAGCTTTTATGGTGTTGTAAAGTTAAGCACGTCATTGGACATATTTGGAGTACATTTATTTTAAATTAAGAAATGGCAGTCATCAGGAACAGTGGAAGTTAAAGCAATCTGGAAGACCAAGAAAAATATCAGACAGAACAGCTCGCAGGATTGTGAGAAAAACTATTCAAAACCCACATTTGACTGCACAATCCCTCCAGAAAGATCTGGCAGACACTGGATTTGTGGTACACTATTCCACTATAAAGAGATACTTGTACAAATATGGTCTTCATGGAAGACTCAACAGAAGAAAACCTCTTCTACGTCCTCACCACAAAAATCAGCATTTGAACTTTGCAAATGAACATGTAGACAAGCCTGATGCATTTTGGAAACAAGTTCTGTGGACTGATGAGGTTAAAATGTAACTTTTTGGCCGGAATGAGCAAAGGTACCTTTGTAGAAGAAGGGGAACTGTTACGCCGAGCGCTCCGGGTCCCCGTTCCTCCCCGGAGCGCTCGCCTCATCCTCGTTGCTGCAGCGCCCCAGTCAGATCTCCTGACCGGGTGCGCTGCGGTACCGCCTCCAGCCGGGATGCGATTCGCGATGCGGGTGGCGCCCGCTCGCGATGCGCACCCCGGTTCCCGTACCTGACTCGCTCTCCGTCGGTCCTGTCCCGGGTCTCTGCGATTTAAAGGGCCAGTGCACCAATGATGGTGCCTGGTCCAATCTTCCAATTACCTTGATTAGCTTCCACCTGCTCCCAGACTATATCTGTTCACTGCCCCTGCACTCCCCTGCCGGATCTTGTTGCCCTTGTGCCTAGTGAAAGCGTTCCCTTGTTTGTTCCTAGCCCGTGTTCCTGACCTCCTGCCGTTGCCCCTGACTACGATCCTTGCTGCCTGCCCCGACCTTCTGCTACGTCCGACCTTGCTTCTGTCTACTCCCTTGTACCGCGCCTATCTTCAGCAGCCAGAGAGGTTGAGCCGTTGCTAGTGGATACGACCTGGTCACTACCGCCGCAGCAAGACCATCCCGCTTTGCGGCGGGCTCTGGTGAAAACCAGTAGTGACTTAGAACCGGTCCACTAGCACGGTCCTCGCCAATCCCTCTCTGGCACAGAGGATCCACCTCCTACCAGCCGGGATCGTGACAGGAACAGAATTTAATGAAAAGAACTTCTGTCCAACTGTTAAGCATGGGGGTGGATCAATCATGCTTTGGGGTTGAATTGCAGCCAGTGGTACAGGGAACATCTCACGGGTAGAAGGAAAAATGGATTCAATAAAATTTCAGCACATTTTGGATGCTAACTTGATGCCATCTGTGAAAAAGCTGAAGTTAAAGAGAGGATGGCTTCTACAAATGGATAATGATCCTAAACACACCTCGAAATCCATGGGGGATTACATCAAGAGGCGTAAACTGAAGGTTTTGCCATGGCCTTCACAATCTCCTGACCTCAACATAATTGAAAATCTATGGATAGACCTTAAAAGAGCAGTGCGTGACAGACAGCCCAGAAATCTCAAAGAACTGGAAGGCTTTTGTAAGGAAGAATGGGCAAATATACCTCAAACAAGAATTGAAAGACTCTTGGCTGGCTACAAAAAGCGTTTACAAGCTGTGATACTTGCCAAAGGGGGCAGTACAAGATATTAACTCTGCAGGGTGCCCAAACTTTTGCAGATGCCATTTTTTTGTTTTCTGTTATTTTGAAAGTGTAAATGATGGAAATTAAATCTAACTATTGTTGACATATTATAAGAATGTCTAATCTGTAATTTGATGCCGTTTGGAGATTTTTCCATCTTTCCTTGGCTTCTTTATGCACATTAATACAAATTTTTACCTGGGGAGCCCAAACTTTTGATCCCCACCGTATACAAGCACATTTACACATATACACACACACACACACATACACACACACACACAAATACACTCTTGCTTGCATGCACACATACATAAACAGACCTGCACAATTTGCTCATGATCTCTATGGGGGAGATTTATCAAAACCTGTCCAGAGGAAAAGATGCCCAGTTGCCCATGGCAACCAATCAGATCGCTTCTTTCATTTTTAACAAGGCCTCTGCAAAATGAAAGAAGCAAGCTGATTGGTTGCTATGGCAGCTGGGCTACTTTTCCTCTGGACAGGTTTTGATAAATCTCCCCCTATGTGAATTGCACTCAGTAAACCAGCCCAGGTCAGGTGCTCTGTGTGAACAATATGTAGTAACATGCAAGTTTAAAACAATAAATCAGAACAATCTGTATTTGAATCTAAACTATCAGTAGGTAGCCATTTTCCCCTTTAATATATGACACAGATGGGTCTGACTGAGGCTGAACGAATGAGTAGATTAAATAAAAATGCAGCATGAAGGAAGAAGAAATAAACTCTTAGGGGGGATTCATCAATCTATATAGAGCATTTTTAAGTGTATTTTCTCATGCAAAATCTTGCGCAATAATATTTCCTGCGTTCTTTTTGTGCATTTCTTTTGGTGGAACTTTTTCTAACTATGTTACCCTTCGGTTGTACCGTAGAGCCAATATTCCTGTAGACATCAATTTACTAATTGCATTTTTTGGGGGGAACACACAAAAAGAACGCAGGTCTCAATTTTTTGCGCAAATATACACCACCTCGGAGGACACATACCAAAGTGTCTATTTTCACACAGTAAGGACTTCAACTCCCATCAAGGACAGACTGTGCCCATGATGGGAGTTATAGTCCAGTGGTTGAGGTGCAGATCGCAGTAGGTCATTATCCAGAGACCCGCTGTGATCCGCATTTATTAATTGTACAATTCGGCGGTACATGCAGCTTCACTGCGCTGCCGCCAGCCCTTGTATACACTGTCATAATTCATAATCCCCGCCGCCGGAACACGGGAGCTTTGATGAGTCAATAGCTATCCACCAATCAGCGCTCCCATCTCCCGGTGGGGATTATGAATTATAAGAGCTGTATATAGGAGCCAGCGGCAGTGCAGTGTAGCCGCATGTACCGCCGGCTTGTATAGTTCATAAATGCGGTTCGCAGGAGAATGATCTGCTGCAATCTGCCCCTCTGCCCTTGGACTACTACTCCTATCATGGGACAGAGTCTGTCCCATGATGGGAGTAGTTGTAGCACCCCAGCGCTGCTGAGGGATGGCACTTATACATCCCCCGGCTGCAGGACTTTTAGGTCTTCTACTCCCATCATGGACAGACTCTGCCCATGATGAGAGTTATAGTCCAGGGGCTGAGGTGCAGATCGCACCGGGTCATTCTGCAGAGACCCGCTGTGATCCGTATTTATTAAGATAAGCCGGCGGTACATGCTTCTACAATGCACTGCCCACCGGCTATATAGATTGTCATAATTCATAATCCCTGCCGACGGAAGAAGGGAGCTCTGATTGTTCAATAGCTATCCACCAGTCAGAGCTCCCGTGTTCCAGCGGCGGGGATTATGTATTATGTCAGTGTGTATAGGAGCACAGGAGCGCAGTATAGCAGCATGTACCGCCGGCTTTTTAACTTAAATGTGGATTGCATCAGATCATTCTCTGCAGATCTGTTGCGATCTACATTTATTAACTAAATTACCGGCCTTACATGCGTCTACATCGCACTCCCCAGCGGCTCACATACAGCTGTCATAAATCAGAATCCCCGCTGGAACACGGTAGCTCTGATTGGTGGATAGCTATTGACCAATCAGAGCTCCCCTCTCCTGGGAGCGGGGATTATGAATTATGATAGCTGTGTATAGAAGCCGGCGGCAGCGCAGTGTAAACGCATGTACCGCCGGCTTGTTAACTTAAACATGGATCGCAGCGGGACTCTGCAGAATGACTCGGTGCGATCTGCACCTCAGCCCCTGGACTATAACTCCCATCATGGGCAGAGTCTGCCCATGATGGGAGCAGTAGTCCTAAAAGTCCCGCAGCCGGGGGATGTGCAAGTGCCATCCCTCAGCAGTGCTGCGGTACTACAACTACTCCCATCATGGGACAGAATCTGTCCCATGATAGGAGTAGTAGTCCAAGGGCAGAGGGACAGATCTCTGTTCACATTTTGCATAATGGGATCAGAGCCTTTCTGGCAGTGGGTTCCCAAACAGGGAGACTCCAGCTGTTACTTAATTAAAGCCCCCATTATGGGAGTTGTAGTTTAGCAACAATTGGAGGCTCCCTGTTTAGGAACATGCTGCATTATGTGCGCTCTTCCCAGGAGAGAGCAAAAAAAATTTACTAACCTAGATTTCTTGTTTTTCTTTTCTTCACATTTCAGATACGTGAATGCGGAGGACTACGTCAGATTCGGTGGACTGCGACGATGACCAGCGTTTCTTTTTATTTCAATAATTAAAAAAAAAATTTCAATGTGTCTTGTTTTTTATAATTGAATTTTCAGGGTTAGTAGTGGAAGCTGTCTTATAGACAGAATTCATTACTAAGCCAGGGCTTAGCGTTAGCCCCAAAATCAGCTAGCGCTAACCCCCAATTATTACCCTGGTACCCACTGCCACAGGGGTGCCGGGAAGAGCCGGTACCAACAGGCCCGGAGCATCAAAAATGGCGCTCCTGGGCCTAGGCGGTAACGGGCTGGCGTTATTTAGGCTGGGGAGGGCCAGAAAGAATGGTCCTCAACCACTCTGGTAATGTCAGGCTGTTGCTGCTTGGTTGGTATCTGGCTGATACTGAAAATAGGGGGAAACCTATGCTTTTTTTTTTTATAAATAAAAAAGTGTGTGGTTCCCTAATTTTTTCAGTATCAGCCAGATGCCAACCAAGCAGCAACAGCCTGACGTTACCAGGGTGGGTGAGGACCATTGTTGCTGGCCCTCCCCAGCCTAAATAACGCCAGCCTGTTACCGCATTGGCCCAGGAGTGCCATTTTTGACGCTCCGGGCCTGTTGCTACCAGCTAGCTGTTTTGGGGGCTAACGCTAAGCCCCAGCCTAGTAATAGATTATGTCTACAAGATGCTTTCCACTACTAAGCCTGAAAATTCAATTATAAAAAAAAACCAGCACATTGAAAAATAAATTTATACAGAAAACACTCCCTCTCCCACAGCCCTCGTTAGCCCTTTTATTGACATTTAAAAAAAAATGTTCACTGTCGCAATCCCCAAAATCTGACATAGTTCTCTGCATTCACGTATCTAAATTTCGAAGAAGAAAAAAAAAGTTTAGTACATTTTTTTGTTTCCACACCAGCAAAAATGCAAGAAAAAAAAAAAAAAAGAAAAACTGACAAAATGTTGGAAAAAGCTGGGAGTTTTTCTGGCGTTTTTTATGATGGACAAAAAACCTCACTGGAATCCTGGCCTCAAAGCAATAGTACAAAATCCTTACGTCCACTTTTCCTGTGAGGTAGAGAAGGAGTGTACGATAGAGCGAGGGGGGGGTTCTATATTTGCTCGAGATTTATCAAAGGAGTGTACAGCCTTTGTAAATTCTGAGCAAGAGAGTACAATAGACAAGAAGTGTAAAGGGTCTCAATAGACACCTAATGATAAATCTCCCCCTTAGTGTACATGGCTGAGGAAAAAAAATAAAATCTGAAAAATATATGTAAAATAAATAAACAATAGCTGTTAAACTAAAACATTAGGGTCACTAACTAAATAGAGAATCCATAGAAAGATGGTAGTGCTAGCGTACACTATTGTAATAATAATAATTATATAATCAATAAATTACACAATTTATTACAAATTGATTATTTAAACATGAAAAAATCACCTCTAGCAGACATTGGCTGCCGTTAGCCGTTCTTGGAGAGTGGGATACGGAGAGTAATGCCGCTGGTATTGCGCTGTAACCACCTGGCCGTGCCTCACCCTTGCGTTGCCGTGACTCCACCTCCGTGGGACATCAAGGAACGCGCCACGCATGCTACAGGGGAGGTCTGGAGGAGGAGCATGTCTGTCCTACATTGTGCGGCAACATCGCTCGCATAGTGTAGGAGGATTGGATCGGCAGGGAAACAAATGCAGGGCCATTTGAAGGAATTTGGGGACCCCAAGCAAAATAGACATGGAGGCCCCCCTCCACCCCCTCCCCACCTTACCTTTACAGGATCATATAGAGGTTTATACCCCCTTCCCCCAGTAGGGAGGTAGTATCCCCAGATTAGACAGCCCCAGTAGACAGGTAGTACCCCCAGATTAACCCACTACCCTCAGTAGGCAGGTAGTACCCCAGATTAACCCCCTCCCCCAGTAGGCATGTAGAACCCCCAGATTAACCCCCTCCCCCCAGTAGGAAGGCAGTACCCCCAGATTAATCCCCTCCTCCCAGTAGGCAGGTAGTACCCCTAGATTAGACCCCACAACTGGTACCTCTGCTGCTGCAGTTGACGGGAATTCAGTGCAAAATCTTCCCCAATCCCAGATAAGGGCTTGCACAGCTACGCGTAATGTGGGGTAATGATGTTCGCGCACGTCACACTCTCAGAACCTAGGGCCGGGGTCAGGATGTAGTAGCTGGCCCTTGAATTTGGGGAGCATGACGTGAGCGAACGTTACTATGAGGCCGACACACGTAGCTGTATGGCACTTAACTGGGGCGGGGACATCCTGAGTTCCCGGCAACTACAGGTGAGCTGGGCACAAAAATAGGAGCCGGAGGCCGAGAGGCTTTAGTCTCTGTCTCCCGCTCCAGGCTCTCGCACTGCTGGCCAGCCAGCCGACTGGACGAGCTGCCGAAACGGGATAGGGGCAGGAGGATGGCCCGGCACAACAAGCACCAGCTCTGCTTGGGGCCCCTGCCCAGCTCAGGGCCCCAAGCAATTGATTGGTTTGCCTGTCCTGTAGCAATGGGCCTGAACAAATGCACGGCAAGGCAGTGCAGCACTGAGGTGATAGAGCCTTAAGTTTGAGGCTTGATTAGGGTGTTCCCAGGCACACCCGGCACACCCCGTGCGCACGCCTATGCCCCTGAGATTGGGTCACTAGACCTCTCTAGTGGTGTCAGGACCCATGATTATAGTATGGACACCAAAATAATATTTTGGTGTGTAACTATGTGCACTAAAACCTCTTGAAAATACCACCTCTTTGCGAAAACCACCTCTTATTCAGACCAGATGTAGGGACAGTCGCCCAGTCCAGTTGGGGGCTGCCATTTGGTGTGCATTTTTCAAATAGCTAGAAACAGTAGTTTGAGATGAGATCTGCACTTCTCCTTACCCTGATGTGACATATATATTCTACAGGTATTTCAGTGCATCGCGGTTTAACATGTTCTGCACCCAGACAACAGCAGATGTCCTTGTTTATATGGTGAAAAGATAAAAAAGTATTCTCAGAGAACTAAAAGTGTTATGTAAAAAAAAAATCTTAAAAATAATAAATACCACAGAAGCCTAAGTCAACAGCTCTGACCTAATTCTGAACTCATATGCACACTTTCCAAAAGGAAGACAAAAAAAAAGAAATCAGGTGTGGCTTGCTAAGTGATTGAGTTGCTGGTGAGTGACATGCACAGGTGGTCCTTGTCCCATAATAAAGTGCAACACATCAATTTTTTCTATGAAATTTCTTTCCTAGAAATGACAACTTCTATTTTTATATCACTATTAGAAATCTACCTGATTTATGTGTGATCTGTAAAGTGCCAAAGCTTCCAAAGGAGGGCATGGCTCAGTGAAAAAATGTCAAAATGTCAAAAATGGAGGATGGCATAGGAAGACTCATGAAGGATTTAACCCTCTCAGGAGATGAGGGTCTTTAGCTTCTAACTATGTTTACTTTTTATGGGAGAGATTTACCAAAACTTGTGCAGAGGAAATGTTGCCCAGTTACCCATAGCAACCAATAAGGCTAGGTTCACACTACGTTTTGTACTTACGGTTCCCATATACGGCTGGGAGGGGGAAGGCGGGGCTTAATCGCAGCGCCCACACTCAGCCGTATAGGGGAACCGTATTTAATGCATGTCTATGAGCCGACCGGGGTGAACCGCAGCCTCTGGTCGGCTGCATTTTCGGCCGTATGCGGTTTCCCAACCGTAGGCAAAAACGCGGTCGACCACGTTTTTGCCTGCGGTCGGGAAACCGCATACGGCCGAAAACGCAGCCGACCGGAGGCTGTGGTTCACTCCGGTCGGCTCATAGATATGCATTAAATACGGCTCCTGTATACGGCTGAGTGCGGGCGCTGCGATTAAGCCCCACCCCCCCCTCCTCCCAGCCGTATATGGGAACCATAAGTACAAAATGTAGTGTGAACCTAGCCTAACATCGCAGGATGTATATTTACGTCCTGCGCTGACTCCGACAATATAATGCGGGGTCACTGCTACTATCTAATAGGGGGCTACTGCTATCTAAAAGGGTGCTATTTTACCAAACGGTGGGCTGCTACTAGCTAAAGTGGGCTGCTACTGTCTAATAGGGGGCTACTGCTATCTAAAAGGGGGCTACTACTAACTAAAAGGGGGCTGCTACTACATACAGGGGGCTGCAGCTATATGCAGGGATGTGACACCTGTATACAGGGGGCTGCAACTATATATACAGGATGCTGTTAATACCTACAGAAGGCTACTATGTACAGGGGGATCTACCTACAGGGAGTAACAACAACTGCTACCTACAGGGAGTAATTATTAATAGAGGGCAACTATCTATTGTATATAGATGCCAACTATCTAGGGGGGGACCTTTTCAGGAGACAACTACCTACTTGGGGCACATGTGTAATGAGGGAGAGGGACCAATCTACCTACAGGAGTGACCTAACTAGTTAATAAGAGGGAGACCTACCTACTCTTCCCCAGCCCCCATATCTACAAATCTACTGTGTGTGACACCAAGGAGATTATTATTACTGTTTAGGGCACTATAGATGTTGGAAAAGTACAGAGCCTAAAATGTTTGTCTGGCAGGTTCTGTGGAGATGAGTTGTGGCTGGAAGAAATTGCCCTGATGGTCTGGGCTGGATGGAGAAGAAAAAGGAAACAGAATAACTTCAATTAGAGAAAATGTCACTTGTGAGTCATCCGATGTAACTGCAATGTAGTTTCTTATATGGTCTGCAGAGCCTGTGTAGAGCTGATAATTACCACTTAATGGTCATTGCAGGTATTATTTTCAATATGTTTAACACCTTAAGCCTAAGTTTCTACTTGGTTTTCTGTGCTGCACTTTTTGGGTTAAAAAAAAACGCATGAAAAAACGCCAGTGCAATGTCCTGCGTCCGGCGTTTTTTCTGGCATTTTTCTTGCATTTTTTCATTTGTGTAGAAAATGCTCCTTGGCAGGTTTTTTTTGTACCCAAAATTTGTTGGATGCCAAAAAAGAAAAAGAAAGGATGCAGCAGTGATGGAAAAAAATGATTAAACGAAATGTATATATTTTATAACAACATTTTTATTATTTTTAAATAAAGTGTGTGTATTTCACTTTTTTTTCTCAATTTTTTTTTTATATTTTTAGGTAGTAACACTACTCCCAGCATGGAACAGATTGTTCCATGATGGGAGTAGTAGTACCTGTACTATAGACATATCGCCCCAGGTGTCAGTCCTGACACCCGATGCAATCGTCCATAATATAGCAGAGATGCGGCTCTATACAGCGCTTGCATCTCTGCTCTGTACTCCGGCCAGTGATGTGAATAGAACATCATTCATATTTTCCGCCCAGAGCTGTGATTGGCAGGATGGTGGCAGCCAATCAAAGCTCTGAGGGAAATATGAATGAGTGAGTGGCCAGAGTACAGAGCAGAGATGCGAGCGATGTATACAGCCGCTCTGCATCTCTGCTATAGACAGGACGATCGCAGTGGATGTCAGTAGTGTTACCATAACTGCAGGTACTACTACTCCCATTCTGGGAGCTGTAGTCCCTGCATTAATAGACAGATCGCAGCAAGTGTAACTTCTGACACCTGCTGCGATCTGTTTATTAATGCAGGTACTACAGCTCCCAGCATGGAGCAGAGTGTACTCCATGTTGGGAGTAGTAGTACCTGCAGTTAAGGAAAGATCATAGCGGATGTCACTCCTGACACCCGCTGTGAACCTCCTGCATAATGTATAGATGCGGCCGGACGCTCTTCTATGGTCCCCTGCAAGGCCGTATATATACACATATTCATATATCTCACAGAGAGCTGTGATTGTCTGGAACCATCTGGCCAATCACAGCTCTCTGCGGAAAATATGAATAGGTGTATATATACGGCAGTGTAGGGGACCATAGAAGAGCGGCTGCCGAATCTATACATTATACAGGAGGATCGCAACGAGCGATCTGTCAATTAGTGCAGGTACTACTACTCCCATTATGGAACAGTGTGTTCCATGCTGGGAGTAGTAGTACTACCTAAAAAAAATTGAAAAATAAAGAAAAAAAATTGAAAAACACACACACACTACATTTTTATTATTGTCGGCTACATTTTAAGTCCCCGCCCGCACACATAAATTGATCCCTGTTTAAAAAGTAATAAAAATGTTGTTATAAAAAAGATACATTTCGTTAGATACAATTCTTTCCTTCACTACTGTATCTTTTTTTTTTTTAAGGTACCCTACGAAATTTTATTAAAAAAAGGTATCTCCATCACTTTTTTGGATCGCTAAAGTCCAAAAAAGAATTAAATCCGTCTGCAAAAACGTCAAAGTTAAAACCCACATTTCATAGACTTCTATGGGAGAAAAACACCACAATTTTGACAAAAAAATTGCCAGTGGCTCAACATGCTGCGATTACCGAGGATCTGAAAAACGCCAAAAAAGAATGAAAATAAACGCCAAAAGGATTATGAAAAAACGCCAAAGTGAAAAACGCCAAGTGGAATAAGAATTTTTAAACCCTCTGCTTGTAAGCAAAATGGACATGCCAAATAAATCATATATTGATTCACATATACAATATGGGAGAGATTTATCAAAACCTGTGCAGAGGAAAAGTTGCTCAGTTGCCCATAGCAACCAATCAGCTCGCTTCTTTCATTTTGCAGAGGCCTTGTTAAAAATTAGAGAAGTGATCTGATTGGTTGCTATGGGCAACTGGGCAACTTTTCCTTTGCACAGGTTTTGATAAATATTCCCCTATATCTTTGTGGCATCCTAAAGTTGACATGTTTTAACTTTTTCAAGACATCAGACTGTTTCAAAGTATAGCAGCAATTTTCCAAATTTTCACAAAAAATTCAAAATCAGATTTTTTCAGAGACCAGTTAAGTTTAAAGTTGATTTGAGGGGCATTTCTGTGAGAAATACGCCATAAATGACCCCATTATAGAAACTTCACCCTTAAAGTATTCAAAATGACATTCAGAAAGTTTGTTAACCCTTTTGGTTAAAATGGAGTAGAAAAATCAAAATCAGCATTTTTCACACTAACATGTTCTTGTAGCCCCATTTTTTTTTCATTTTTACAAGAGGTATAAGGAGAAAAACCCAATTTCTCTCGAGTATGAAAATACCTTATATGATGACGTAAAGTTCTCTGCAGGCTCGCAACATGGCTCAAGAGGGAAAGAGCAACTGTGGGATTTTGGAGAGCGAATTTTGCTGTCATGGTTTGTGGGGAGCATGTTGCATTTAGGAAGCCCCCATGGTGCCAGAACAGCAATAAAACCTCCACATGGCATACTATTTTGGAAACAAAACCCCTCAAGGCACGTAACAAGGGGTATAGTGAACCATAACACCTCACAGTTGTTTGGCGGCTTTGCGTTGAAGTTGGACATAAAAATGAAAAATTTGATTTTTAACACTAGATATTGGTGCAACCCAAACTTTTTCATTTTCACAAGGGGTAATAGGAGAAAATGCCCCCATAATTTTAAACCCCATTTCTTCTGAGTATGGAAATACCCCATATGTGGACGTAAAGTGCTCTACTGATGTACTACAATGTGTCACGCGCTGTGCTCCGGCCGCTAGCTCCGGCCGTGAGCGCAGTGTCCTGGGGTCCCGTCTGTCGGCAGGGCTGGGATTCGCATCGCGGGACGTGCACGCATGCGAATCCCAGCCGGTCACTTACCCTGCTCTGCTGCCTCTGGAACTAAGCTCCGCCGTGCTCGTCCCCGTCTCCTAGGGCGCGCGCGCGCCGGAGCTCTGTAATTTAAAGGGCCAGTGCGCTCTTAATTAGTATGTGCACCTGAATACACATTATAAGTTCCTGCACCTCCCACACCCCCCTGCTGGATCTTCAGTGCCATTTTCCTGAGAGAAAGCTTACCCAATTGCCTGTTTGCCATACCCGTGTACCCAGACCTTCCCGCTACCTTTTTTGACTATGAACCTTTGCCACCTGCCTTGACCTTCTGCCAAGTTGACTACGCCTCTGTCTCATCCTCCTGTACCTCGCCTTGCCCAGTTACCTGTGTGGTCGAGCCATATTGGGGGGTAGCGACCTGGGTGTCGCCTGCCGCAGCAAATCCATCTTGCTTTGCGGCGAGCTCTGGTAAAGACCAGCGGCACCTTAGACTCCGCTCCCCAACACAGTCCAAGTCATCAACCACACAGGTGGAGGATCCACATCCTGTTCCAGACAGCCCGCATCCAGGTGCGTGACACAAAGCACAGAAGAGAAAGAGAAAAAATTGGCTTTTGGAAAGAGAATTATGCTTAAATGGTTTTTGGGGGCCATGTTGCATTTAGAAAGTCCACATGGCACACTATTTGGGAAACTTCACCCCTCATAGAATGTAACAAGGGGTACAGTGAGCCTCAACACCTCACAGGTGTTTAACTACTTTTTGTTAAAGTTGGACATGAAATTGAAACATTTGATTTTTAACACTAAAATGCTATTGTTACCCCAAATTTTTCATTTTCATATGGGGTAATTGGAGAAAAAGGCCCCCAAAATGTTAAGCCCAATTTCTCTTGAGTAAGGAAATACCCCATATGTGGATGTAAAGTGCTTTGCTGGCACACTACAGGTCTCAGAACAGAAGGAGCGCCATTGGGCGTTGGGAGAGAGAATTTGGCTGGAATTGAAGTCGAGGGCCATGTGCGTTTACAAAGCCCCCATTGTGCCAGAACAGCAGAAACACCCTACATGAGACACCATTTTGGAAACTACACCCCTCATGGAAGGTTATATGTCACAGGTTTTTTTGAACAGTGGGCCGTAAAAATTAAAACTTAGATTTTTAAAACTAAAATGATGGTGTTACCCCAAATTTTTCATTTTCACAAGGGATCATAGAAGAAAATGTCCCCCAAAATGTGTAAACCCATTGAGTAAGGGAATTCCTGAAATGGAAGTCGGGGGCCATGTGCGTTTACAAAGCCCCCATGTTGCCAGATCAGCGGAAACAGCCCCCCCCCCCCGCACATGTGACCCCATTTTGGAAACTACACCCCTCACGGAATGTTATAAGGGGTGCAGTGAGCATTTACACCACACTGGCATTTGACAGATCTTTGGAACAGTGGGTGTGCAAATAAAAAAAAAATTTTCACGGCCCACTGTTTAAAAAATCTGTTAGACTCCTGTGAGGTGTAAATGCACACTGCACCCCTTGTTACATTCCATGAGGGGTGTGGTTTTCCAAAATGGGGAGGAGGGTTCACTGTTCTGGCAGCTTGGGGGCTTGGGGGCTTTGGAGACGCACATGGCCTTCAATTACAGTCAAATTCTCTCTCCCAAAAAAAAATTTTGCTCCTTCTCTTCTAAGCATTGTAGTGCACCCGCAGAGCACATGAAGTCCACATATGGGGTATTTCCATACTCAAAAGAAATGGGATTGCAAATTTTGGGGGGGCTTTTTCTCCTATTACCTTTTGTGAAAATGAAACATTTGGGGTAAAACCAGCATTTTAGTGACATTTTTTTTTTCATTTTCACGTCCAAATTTTATGAAAATTCGACAAACACCTATGGGGTATAAAGGCTTACTACACCCCTTATTACTTTCTTTGAGGCGTGCAGTTTCCAAAATGGTGTCACATGGGGTGTTTTTTTTCTTTTTTTGCATTTATGTCATAAACACTGTAACAATCAGCAATTCATTTGAGGCCTAAATTAGGGATTTGCATAGGGATGGACCCGGATGCAAGCATGGCATTTTCCTCCACCACCAAAAATACCCTACAACACTGTTTCCCAAACAACTCTCAGCATACCCTTTTGTTGTCCGTGCATGCTGGGAGTTGTGGGGGGGGGGGGGCTCAGGGCCTCTCTCTCAGAGATGTCACGGGATGCCTGTTGAATTAGTTCAGCAGGCCTCCCGTTCTGGTCACCACCCGGCGAGCAGCGGGGACCGGAAAACCTCAGGACGCACAGGTAAGCCCTGAGTCCTTAAAGGGGTAGGCCAGTTAAGTAAAATATAATTTATTTAATTCCCTCATGTAATGATAAAAATATCTTCCCCAGCAATATTCATAAGTACTGTTGCAGAGCTTTATAAAGCACTAATCAGGCGAAATGTAGCAAAATTAGCTATCCTGCATCCACTCTGTCTCGGCTTTCTCCCCCTAACTGCCTCTGTCCCCTACCCTTGGAGACAGAGACCATGTGACTTAAATGTTGTCTACGAGGCCTGGCTTGCAGTTCTGTCTCTGTCCATTTAAGCCATGCCCCCTAGAAGCATCTGCACAGAAGAAAGATTTGATAACTCTGAGGGAGGGGTTTTAGAGGCCGGGGACCTGTCTGCAGAAATCTTTAGCCGAGCAGAGGAGAGACAAAAGAGGACGCTGTGTTTGAATAAGTGTCAAATGTGGGGGAAGCAGGAGAGAACTTGATGCGTGATGAGACAAACTGTGTCTCTTATGAAGCAGAGGTGTGTGTCTGTCAGTCTTATGAAACAGAGTTGTGTGTGTGTTAGTGTTTGTGTCTCTTATAAAGTACAGTTGTGTGTGTCTATCTGTAGGGGAAGCAGGAGAGGTCTTGACGCGTGATGAGACAAACTGTGTCTCTTATGAAGCAGAGCTGTATGTGTCTCATGAAGAAGAGCTGTGTGTGTGTGTCTCTTATAAAGCAGACATAGATTATTTGCAGACAGTACTGAACATTCACAGAGGTTATTTTACAGGGAAGAAGAATGCTGATCTGCTGTGAATGGTGGTGGAAACAATATTATCTCTCGATTGGTGTCTCCTTTAACTGTCCCCCTCAGACTAATGTAGTGATAGAATTATATTTGATTGACAGTCAGCAAGTAAAATGTGCACTACCATACACCTCCGCCAGCTATTACAATTGCAGTGAGTCTCAGGACTGAGACCCAGTGCGATGTAAACTTTGACGTGTCTGGACAACATATCAAAAGTTTTTTACAATTGACTCTAACACTTTAAAAAAAAAAAAAAAAAATTATACTCACCTGCCTGATTTGTCACTGCAGCCGTTGGTACCCGATCCCTGCTGAAGAGCACTTCCTGTTTTCATTTCAACACACAGGAAATATTCGCTCATGCCAGCCACTCTGCAGAAGTGGGCTGATCTACAATAACTATAGACCACATATTAGTGCTGCACAGGATAAATCATTGGAAAATCACTTAACCTGAATTGCCAAAAAATACAACAAAATGTATCTGTAATATATAAATTTGCAAACCACCAAATACATTGGACTTTTTTTTTTCTTATGTTTTTTGGAAATAACTTGGCAGAATGACATTTCAAATATGAGAAACAAGCAAAGGAAATTAAGATCTTAAAACGACTTCTGAAATGTACGCAAGACGTTATCTTAAGGCGACAATTACCATGTAATTTGTAAATGGTTATACAAACACATTAAAATGTTTGTTTTGCTACTCTGAATATTTACGGTGACTTGAAAATTGCAGAACATACAGTATCATTCATTTGAACTGTATGTAAATTGATACACCACTGTGTTGGCACAGCACCTAGCGCACCTGTGTGGGGTTTTTTAGATTGTGCTGATGATTTTATATTAATGCAAACACATCCCTGATAAGAATGTGTTCGTGATAATTGCATTGTGCAAAAAGGATGACTGTATTCAAGTTTCAAGTATGAATGTTCGTATCTAAACCACTTCATACCTACACACCTGCATGAGTGAGTCATTCTGGCACAGACCACTTTTTCAAGATATTCAGCTCTCAAGAACATTCCAAACAGGTTCCTTTATTTCAGTTTTTTTCATATAAAAATAATCACTGACTTTTGTACTGAACTGTGCGCTACCTTTATTTTCACAGATGTCTTCCTGGTGGCTCTTATGTTATATAATATATATTGTGTAAAATAATAAGAAACACATAGCTTGAAAGTATATTATTGTTGTTCATAGGAGAACTGCCAATAAGGTTTTAAAAAAAGGTGTGTAAGCTTACACGGAAAGACGAGTCTTGCGTTAGTGGCCAATTTAGTTCCCGCCTCCTAAGTCAATAGTTTTAGATTGTTATAAAGTCCTTTTGTACAACAGGCTCAGAGCTTCTTAAAGTGACAGACAGTATTTAACTAAAGATTATATTAGACTAAGGCCCATTGTAACAAGATATGGAGGGCATCAAGTAAAACAATACCAGTGGCTAGTATAGTTGATGCCAGGTAATAGGGATCAGGTGCAGTCAGCAGGGTAAAGGTTATTTCTGGTGGGGATATCTGTGAGATTTTGGGTAGCTCCCTCAGTTACCCATGGAGATATATTTACTGTGGCTTACAAGGTCATGGGAGATTTGACACAGCTGACTCATGTGGTTGAAGGCCCTGTCCAGTTACATAACTCTCTCTATTCTTCTGCTATTATCATAGGTAGATATTTATCCTAACCCTGGCCCTCCCTTTTTTACTGCTAACCTCATCTTTAACCCCTTAACGACCATGGACGTAAATGTACATCCTGGTTTGGCGGGACTTCCCGCACCAGGACGTACATTTACGTCCTGTGTATGACCGCGAGCATCGGAAGGGTGCTCGCGTCATACACGGCAGGTTCCGGGTGCCAGCAGCAGCCGGGGACCTGCCCGTAATGGCCAATATACGCGTCCGCCATTAACCCCTCAGATGCCGTGATCAATACAGATCACGGCATCTGCAGCATTGCGGTACTTTGATTGGATGATCGGATCGCCCGCAGCGCTGCTGCGGCGATCCGATCATCCAGCATTGCCGCCGGAGGTCCCCTCACCTGGCTCCAGCCATTTCCCGGGGTCTTCTGCTCATTTCCCGGGGTCTAGCAGACCAGAGCAGAAGATCACCGATAATACTGAGCAGTGCTGTGTCCTATACATAGCACTGCACAGTATTAGCAATCAAAGGATTGCTATAGATAGTGCCCTATGGGGAGGGGACATAAAAAGTGTAAAAAAAAAAGTTGAAAAATGTAAAAATAAAAAGTAAAAAAAAGTGAAAAATCCCCTCCCTCAATAAAAATGAAAATTGTCCTTTTTTCCCATTTTACCCCCAAAAAGCGTAACATTTTTTTTAATGAAATTATTTGGTATTGCCGCATGCGTAAATGTCTGAACTATCAAAATATAATGTTAATGATCCCGTACGGTGAATGGCGTAAACGTAAAAAATAAAAAAAAAGTGAAGCTTTTTTGTCACATTTTATTAAAAAAAAATAATAAAAAATGATCTAAAAGTTTTATATATGCAAATGTGGTATCTAAAAAAAGTACAGATGACGGCGCAAAAAAAAGAGCCATCATACCGCCCTATATATGGAAAAATGAAAAAGTTATAGGTGGTCAAAATAGAGCAATTTTAGATTACTGATTTTGTACAAAAAGTTTTAGATTTTTTTTAAGCAGTACAAAAATATAAAAGTAAGTAGCCATGGGTATCATTTTAATTGTATTGACCCACAGAATAAAGAACACATGTCATTTTTACCATAAATTGTACAGTGTGAAATCAAACCCCTCCAAAATGTGCAAAATTTTAGTTTTCATTTAAATTTCCTCCCTAAAAAATAATTTTTTGGGTTCGCCGTACATTTTATAGTACAGTGAGAGGTTTCATTACAAATTACAATTGGTCACGCAAAAAACAAGCCCTTATATGGGTCTGTAGATGGAAATATAAAAGAGTTATGGATTTTAGAAGGCGAGGAGGAAAACGCAAAAATAAAATTGGCCTGGTCCTTAAGGTGAAAATGGGCTTGGTCATTAAGGGGTTAATTCTGTCACACCATGAAAACCTGCAAATCTGATTAAAGGGGTATTCCGCTGCTCCGCTAGAGCCGGCAGCTTGTGATGTCATAGCCCCGCCCCCTCAATGCAAATCTATGGAAGGGGGCGTGGCAGCCATCACGCCCCCTCCCATAGACTTTAATTGAGGGGGCAGGGCTATGAAATCACGAGCTCCCGCTACCAGTGTTCGGAACAGTTTGTTCTAAACGCTGAGCAGCGGAATACTCCTTTAAGCGTAGGGTCACACGTAACTGATCCGCCAATGACTGACCCTAGAGTGAGCAACCTGCCTGTTCCCACTCGTAGCAGCAATCCCCCACTACAAGCGCACACACACAGGGATCTGTGCATCTGTAGTAACTGCGCGCGCATGTTCGGGTTACTCTTGTACATCACGGCTGCTCTCTGCCTCAGGGAGCAGAGGAGCGGTCGCAATGTCTGTGAGTAAAAACTGCACATTTACACAGTTTACTACAATCACGCAGATCTTTACTACAATCACGCAGTTTGTGCACTCGTAGCAGGGGATTGTTGCAATGAGTGGGCACAAGCAAGGGACTCACTCTATGGTCAAGTCATTGGCGGATCCACAGTGTAAAATACATTGTGGATCCGTTACATTTGACCATACCCTAAAAGGGTATTCCAGATACCGGTTTATTATATTGTGCTGGGGCAACAATTAAAACAAACAAACAAAAAAAAAACAACACATACTACTTTGCTCCCTCTGGGCTCTCTTTGTGAAAGCTTTCCACTCCCTACTGGTTTCTCTGATTGCTACTTCCAAGACAGACTTATTTTGTCAGTAATGGCCTGCTCAGCCAGCTGTTTTTCTATTCCTGGATAACCCTTTTACAGCCCGCACAAACAGCAAGGAGCTGGTATTCATTACGGGCAGAGTATGTGTTTGGTTTTCCTGTTGTTTTTTTTTTTTTTGTTTTTTTTTGCCGTAGCACAATATAAATTTTTTTTAAATATCTGGAATACCTTTTTAAAATTCATTTTATGTCTACTCTTGTCTCCTTCAGCTGTGCACTTTGGAAATGTTGGTCAGTGTGCAACAAATGCAACTTGATTCATGATTTATCTCTCTCAACTTGCCGACTCTCATGATTTTAATAGCTTGACATCACTTCCTTTGTTGCTCTGACTCTTGGTGATCTAAACTTTTCTCAGTCCCCTAGAACTGAGAAAAGGTAGGGTAGAGAATGCGCAAAGAAAACTCTAAATGAGCAAAGAATCATGTAGACAGCAAATCATATTTTACATATTATAAATTGCTTGACATTTATCCACACAACATCTAGTTGGAGAATGTTAGTATTGAGGAGACAGAGTCATAAATAGCACAGCTCAAGGTTAAAATTCCCTCATAGAATATTGCTGCTAAAGCTCGACTCCTCGACTCACCTTACATCATTACTCTTAAGGGAGTGCCATAAATGAATACATCACCAAAAGGTGCTGACAGGATTACACAGGGTCACTTTATTCAAGTTGGGATTGACTTCAGTCAATGATCAATTTCTATAGATAACCAGTAGATCCCTACTCCCAACATTATCCCATATTGGAAAGAAAAATTAAATCTTCTAACCTTTTTATTTTATTCTTCTTCAGATTTGAACTATCCTTTGATATCTAAAAACTCCATCTGTGTAATGCCATAGTTAACAGTACAATGCATGTTCTGATCATTGCCCAGTAAATATATATAAAATAAACATAAAGTCACTCAAATGATTGTCAGACCTAGACCAGATAATGAAGGTGTCATCTGTGAAGCCCAAATCACGTTAGATATATCTGACTCTAAAGAATTAGTCACAATGAGGGACATTTATCAATGTTTGCTTATGTATTCTTTTTTTTAGTAATTTTTTCCTTACTTTTTTTTTTGCTTATGTGCGACGTATTTATCAACTGGTTTCCGCCTGTTGATAATTTTCTTTCACGTAAGCAATTTTTCCTTTTTTACTTTGGTAGTAGCTTTTTCTGCTCCATGTTTGAGCTGGAGTAAATTTAGTCAATTTTTAACGCTGTTGCGACTTTTTTTTTGCGCAGTTGCAACTGTCGCAGTTAATAAATACCTGACTACCCGTAGTCCATTTTAAAATTATTACTACATAGTAAATTTTAGGAAAACTTGCTTTTCTCGCTTTCCAGTCAAAATGTCGCACGAAAAATCGTGTAGTCGCAGTTGCGACAATTTTGCGACAATTATAGTAAAGAAAACCTGACTACACCCGTTGATAAATGTCCATAAATATGTATGCATCTCCTCTCAAACATGGCAAGGATAGGCAATGGCAACTAATGTACCCATCGATGTACCTAATGCCTGTGCCAACCACTTTCTATCAAAATGTAAATGTGTTATTACTTAAAGGGGTATTCCGTTGGAAAACTTTTATTTTTTTCATTTTTTTTTTAAATCAACTGGTGCCAGAAAGTTAAACAGATTTGTAAATGACTTTTATTAAAAAATCTTAATCCTTCCAGTACTTATAGCTGCTGAATACTACAGAGGAAATTATTTTCTTTTTGGAACACAGAGCTCTCTGCTGACATCACGAGAGCACTGCAGAGACCCCCCTCTGTCTCCTTATATAAGCCGATGGACTATCCCTAATGTGCTCCTGGATGAAGATCCGTCTGTTAACCCCTTAAGGACGCAGTACGTAAATGTACGTCCTGGTGCGGTCGTACTTAACGCACCAGGACGTACATTTACATCCTGTGCATAACCGCGGGCATCGGAGCGATGCCCGTGTCATGCGCAGCTGATCCTGGCTGATCGCAGCCAGGGACCCGCTGGCAATGGCTGATGCCCGCGATCTTGCGGGCGTCCGCCATTAACCATCAGGTGCCGGAATCAATACAGATCCCGGCATCTGTGGCAGTGCGCGATTTCAATGAATGATCGGATCGGGATCCGATCATTCAGAACGCCGCACGGAGGTCCCCTCACCTTCCTCCTTCCGGCTCCCGACGTCTCCTGCTCTGGTCTGAGATCGAGCAGACCAGAACAGAAGATAGCCGATAACACTGATCTGTTCTATGTCCTATACATAGAACAGATCAATATTAGCAATCATGGTATTGCTATGAATAGTCCCCTATGGGGACTATTCAAGTGTAAAAAAAATATAAAAAAATGTAAAAGTAAAAGTAAAAAAAAAGTGAAAAATCCCCTCCCCCAATAAAAAAGTAAAACGTCCGTTTTTTCCTATTTTACCCCCAAAAAGCGTAAAAAATAAATTTAATAGACATATTTGGTATCGCCTCATGCGTAAATGTTCGAACTATTAAAATAAAATGTTAATGGTCCCATACGGTGAACGGCGTGAATGTAAAAAAAAAAAGTCCAAAATTGCTACTTTTTTAAATACATTTTATTTAAAAAAAATTATTAAAAATGTATTAAAAGTTTTTTATATGCAAATGTGGTATCAAAAAAAGTACAGATCACTGCGCAAAAAATGAGCCCTCATACCGCCGCTTATACGGAAAAATAAAAAAGTTAGAGATCATCAAATAAAGGGATTATAAACGTACTAATTTGGTTAAAAAGTTTGTGATTTTTTTTAAGCACAACAATAATATAAAAGTTTGTAATGATGGGTATAATTTTAATCGTATTGATCCTCAGAATAAAGAACACACGTCATTTTTAACGGAAATTGTACGGCGTAAAAACAAAACCTTCCAAAATTAGCAAAATTGCGTTTTTTTTAAATTTCACCCCCCAAAAATAGAGTTTTTTGGTTGCGCCATACATTTTATGATATAATGAGTTATGTTATTACAAAGGACAACTGTTCGCGCAAAAAACAAGCCCTCATACTAGTCTGGCGATGAAAATATAAAAGAGTTATGATTTTTAGAAGGCGAGGAGGAAAAAATGAAAACGTAAAAATTTAATTGTCTGAGTCCTTAAGGCCAAAATGGGCTGAGTCCTTAAGGGGTTAAAGTGTATATCATGGCCAGAAGGTTGAAGGTTTATAAGCTTGACTCCTTTTCTTTTATTGCTGGTTTAAACCTACAGGCATATTAGCTGCTTTATTCCTTATCTCTGAAAAGTTGGGCATAGGATAATCTACAGCTTCTGAACAATATAATGCAGTTATTTGGAACTTGGCTGCAAATGGGACTACACTGGAAGATGTTCACAGTATGATGTCATTGGAGTTTATCATTAATATTAGTTCTGATGGACAAAAGGACTTGGTTATTGTGATGTGTACTCTCCTGAGGCGATATAGCATTGCTCTATTTAGACACATATATGATTTACTTTGCAGTTCAGAATCCTGTAACTTTTTTTTGTAATTTTAATCTTGAATCTTAAACATTCCACCTGAATCTCAGCAATGTCGATCAAGGGGAAATGGTTCACCCAGGACAATAGGTGGTACCACAAAAATTTATAAATTTATGAAATCCCTTCTTTTACTAGGAACAAAAATACCAAAGACTCCTCTCCATCGGGGACTAAAGTAACAGGTTCCAGATATGAGGTTCTACAATTGGAGGGAAGAGTGGACCCTGTTTTAGAGGATAATTCACCACCACAGATTTTATCTAATATATTAGTGGAAATTCAGCAATGCAATACCTCATTGAAGGATTTAACTGTGCAAGTGGGACTTATTTCCTTTTAACCCCTTAAGGACCCAGGCTTTTTCCGTTTTTTCATTTTCAATTTTTACTCCTTAACTTTAAAAAATCATAACTCTTTAAAATTTTCACCTAAAATTCTATATGATGGCTTAGTTTTTGCGACACTAATTCTACTCTGTAATGACATTAGTCATTTTACCCGAAAATCTACGGTGAAACGGAAAAAAATCTATGTGCGACAAAATTGATGAAAAAACACTATTTTGTTTTGTTTTGTTGTAAGTTTTGGGGGCTTCCGTTTTTACGCAGTACATTTTTCGGCAAAAATTACACCTTATCTTTATTTTGTAGGTGCATACGGTTAAAATGATACCCTACTTATATAGGTTTGATTTTGTATCACTTCAGAAAAAAATCATGAAGACATGCAGGAAAATTTATACGTTTAAAATGGTAATCTTCTGACCCCTATAACTTTTTTATTTTTCTGTGTTCAGTGCGCTATGAGAGCTCATTTTTTGCACCGTGATCTGATGTTTATAGCGGTATCATTTTTGTTCGATCAGACTTTTTGATCACTTTTTATTCACTTTTTTGTGGTATAAAAAGTGATCAAAAATGCGCTATTTTGGACTTTGGAATTTTTTTGTGCGTACGCCATTGAACGTGCGGTTTAAAAGCAGTATATTCTTATCATTCGGACATTTTCGCGCGCGGCAATACCACATATGTTTATTTTTATTAACACTGTGTTTTTTTAACTCTTGGAAATGCTGGGTGATTCAAACTTTTATTAGGGGAAGGGATAATTGAAAGGGTTAATGATTTTTTTTACACTTTTCTTATGCAATATTATAGCTCCTATAGGGGGGCTATAACATTGCATTAACTGATCTGTTACACTGATTGATCCATTTCCATAGGAATGGATCAATCAGTGTTTTTGGCGATTGAATGCTCAAGCCTGGATCTCAGGCTTGAAGCAATCATTCGTTGATCGGACAGCGCAGCAGAAGGTAAGAAGACCTCCTCCTATGCTACAGCTGTTCGGGATGCCGCGGTATAATACCTCGGCAATCCCGAACAGCTCCCTGAGCTAGCCGGGCACTTTTACTTTCGTTTTTAGCCGTGATCAGTGCCATACGCTATTAGAGGCGGGTCCCGGCATCACTATGACGCCGGGCCCGCCACGATATGATGCGGGGTCGCCGTGTGACCCCGCATTATATCGCAGGACCGGGACCAAGGATGTACCCATACGTCCTGGGTCCTTAAGAGGTTAAATTAGTTAAAATTGAGACATTAGCCAGTATATCCTTATATGAAGGAAATACCTGAGCCCGCACACCAACGCCAAGGTTTCTCAAGTGGCGCCAGACCTAACACTAGGGAGGAAGGCTATAAGCCCCACCCAAGTTGGCTGATGTGTTACCGGCTTCATAGGTGAACCTTAATGCAGCCTAGAAAGTGATCAAGGATCTGCTCCCCCAGCATAAATGCACAACTGAATTTGGGGCAGAGCAGCTCCTGCTTTTTTAGACCTCGTTTTTTCTTCTTGTTGTTTAAATCTTATACTTGGAGGTGTATAAACTCCACATTTAATACGCCTTGATCACTTTGTAGGCAGCATTAAGGTTCACCTGTGAGGCTGGCAACACATCAGCCAACTTGGGTGGAGCTTATAGCCTGCCTCCCTCCTCCCATTGTATGTGGGCTCAGTCACACTGGAGTAACTGGGAGCAGGCTGTGAGTCGGACCTAATGCTGCTGTAATTGCCCACTGGCACCTGGTATTGCCCATACGGCACAGATAGGTTTAGTGTTAGGTCCAGTGCCATTCAAGAAACCTTGGCGAGCAGGCTCAGGTATGCTTTTCATATAAGGATATACTGGTTAATGTCTGAATTTTATCATCAGTTTGAGGGTTAACCATACATCCCTGTCTACATCTACCACAGTAGTGCACCTAAATTTCTGTATCACTTTGAAATTAGTATTGTGAGAGATGAAGTATCTAAAGTTAGACAGAGAGTGGGAGTACCATATATACTCGAGTGTTGGCCAACCCGAATATAAGCCGAGGCCCCTACTTTCATCCCCAAAACCTGGGAAAACGTATTGACTCGAGTATAAGCCTAGGGGGAAAAATACATCATCCCCCTGTCATCATCCAGAACCCCCTTGTCATCATTCAGATCCCCTCATCATCACCCCCTGTCAAACCCCCCCACCATGATCCAGACCGCCCCCTCCGTCATCATATAGGCCCCCCTTCGTTGTCTACTCACCTCCCCAGTTCTCTCGGTCCTGTTGCTTAGTAGCTGCAGGGACCGTCTGCATTCCGGTTGGGAGGGTGAGCTGGTCTGGGCCGTCCATCTTCACCGGGAGGCCCTCTTCTTCGCTCCGGGCAAGCCCCAGACTAGTGATGCTGCTTTGATGCCGCCGCACTCGGACGTCTGTGCGCAGGGATGCCCCTGACGTCACGGACGTCCCTGTGCGGCGTCAATGCAGCGTCACTAGTCAGATGGTCCCTGCAGCGAAGATGGATGGGGTCAATTTAAAATAATTTGTCACATTAAAAATAATCTTAGTACAACACCTATATGGTTTAATAATACATTTTATGAATTTGTTAATCTACCGGACAGTAAATTTTGGATTAAGTGTGGAGTGAGGATGGTAGAACATATTTTGAGTAATGGGCAACTGTGGTCGTTTGAAGAGATGAAGGTTAGATTTAATATTAAAGAAGTGTATAGATTTAGTTATTATCAAATTTATTATACTTATAAATTCCCAGTGGATAAATCACTATTTCAGGTCGACTCACATCACATAATTAACTTTTTGGAAAACGGGTTATATGGGAAAAAAGATATGACTCATATATATACATTTTTGTCATATGAATTTAATAGAAGGAATTGGCAAAGGGTGAAGAATAAATGGAGTTTATGTGTGGGGGATAGGGATGAGGTGTACTGGGGGAATTTTTTTAAGAACATCAAGTTGACCTTGCTAAACAGTGATAATAGATTTACACAATGGAAGATTCTTTGGAAAGTATATTTAGCGCCGATAGATCTAGTGAAATTTTTTTATAGACAGAATGCAGATTGCCCAAGATGCTTTGAACAGAATGCTGGTTTTGTACACATCATATGGTCCTGTAGAGTCATTCAAGAGTATTGCAAGAAAATATTAATTAAGGAAATTAATAATAGATTAGAGATTAAGATCCCATTTAAATTAGAGGTGGCTATTTTGGGGGATAAAACGAGCTTGCTGTGGAAGAATGTGGAGCTTTGTTTGAAATTATTATTTTATGCTAGACTTCTTATTTTAAGAATTTGGCATCCCTGCAATAGAACATTGGGAAAATTAGATAAATAAGGTTAAAAACTATAAGCTCTTGGTAGTAAAAGGTAAGGGGAAGAAAGAAAGGAGGGATGTCATATTAAGGTCGAGCTGGAAGTCCTATGTTTAACGGTTAAAGGGAATCAACACAGTTAAAGAGAATCAACACGGTAAAGGAGGAGAGAATATTTTAAAGAAGAAAAACTACCACAAGAGGACATCGTTTTAAATTAGAGGGGCAAAGGTTTAAAAGTAATATCAGGAAGTATTACTTTACTAAGAGAGTAGCGGATGCATGGAATAGCCTTCCTGCAGAAGTGGTCGCTGCAAATACAGTGAAGGAGTTTAAACATGCATGGGATAAGCATAAGGCTATCCTTCATATAAGATATAAGAAAGGGCCAGGGACTATTCATAGTATTCTGATTATTGGGCAGAATAGATGGGCCAAATGGTTCTTATCTGCCGATACATTCTATGTATTCTATTTTTAAAACCATAAAAAGTTATAATGTTATTTACATTTTCTATTTTTTTCTTCTCTGTCTCGATCTCCTTTGGGGGGAGGGGTGGGTTTTGGGAAGAATGATATTGTATACTGTGTTTTTATCTGTTAACCCCTTAAGGACTGAGGACGTACTAATACGTCTCCTTTTCAGAGTCCTTAAGGACTCATGACGTATGAGTACGTCATCAGCTTTCCCGGCCCCCCGCAGCCAGCTGGAGCGGAGCCGGTGCCCGATGCCTGCTGAAATCGTTCATGCTGACCCCCCATGTCGGCGATGGCTGCAGATCGCTGTAAAATTCAGCCCAGCGATCTGCGGCGGATTCCACATCAATCGGGTCTCCAGTGACCTGGAATTACTGTCAGAGATGGCCCCGAACAGCCATAGCCAGCAGGGGTGAGGTGGCTTTTTTTTTACATATGCAAAAGTCGTGAAACACCTGTGGGGTATTAAGGTTCACATTACCCCTTGTTACGTTTCAAAAATGGGGGGGAGTCTAGTTTCCAAAATGGTATGCCATGTGGTTGTTTTTTTTTTTGCTGTTCTGGCACCATAGGGGCTTCCTAAATGCGGTATGCCCCCAGAGCAAAATTTGCTTTCAAAAAGCCAAATATGACTCCTTCTCTTCTGAGACCTGTAGTGCGCCAGCAGAGCACTTTTCACCCCCATATGGGGTGTTTTCTGAATCGGGAGAAATTGGGCTTCAAATGTTGGGGGGGAGGTATTTTCTGATATTACCCTTTTTAAAAATCCATTAAAGATCCATTAAAGATCCATTTTCCTTACAAGCAGAGTGCTTCAAAGTTAGAAAAATGCAAAATTTTCATTTTCTTCATCAAATTTGGGGATTTTTCACCAAGAAAGTATGCAATTTACCACAAAAATTTACCACTATGTTAAAGTAGAATATGTCACGAAAAAAAAATATCGGAATCAGAATGATAAGTAAAAGCATTCCTGAGTTATTAATGTTTAAAGTGACAGTGGTCAAAATTGCAAAAAACGGCCGAGTCCTTAAGGTGAAAAAGGGCTAAGTCCTTAAGGGGTTAATATATTGGCCTGGTATAGTAATATGAAATTGTAGTCTGACAACCACAAAATTACAGTGCTTAAAATGTCTGCTACCTGACTTCCTGTGAACTACATGATTACATATTCACAATCAAATCCCTCTTGAAAACTTAGATCTGCTCTCCTTTTTCACCTCTATATCTCTCTATGTCTCTCTTATGTCTGCCCTAAGAGACACTTCTTCTAAAACAGGTGGACACAATTTGTAAAATGTATACATGACAGTCTCAGCTTTATTATGTGTGAACTATGAATATATACTGTTTATTAAATTGCAAGGTCAATGGCGTAAACCAAAATCCAGCAATGCTGTTTTTGGTCACTTCAAATACCAGAAAAATATATATAGAAAGCGATCAAAAACAAAAATGGTACCAATAAAATCTACAAATCGAAGCACAAAAAATAAGCCCTAATACAGCCCCTTATATGTCAAAATGAAAGTGTTATGGGGGTCAGAAATAGACAATTTTCGTACAAAAAGTTATAAGCAGCAGTACTGTAAACCAATTTCATGCAATCCTTTCCTAGCATTGATCCTGCCACATTTATTTTCCTTTCTGTCCACATATCCCCTTCTTCACCCAAATACCATCTACAATATTATACTGTGTAAATCATCAGCCCAGCACAGTGAAAGCCTGTTCAGTGCACTTTCATGGCACAGCAAAAAGTAGTATGTTATGTCCTGTGCTGTGATTGGCTAGAGAAGTGAGGAAAGAAATACCGTATTTATCGGGGTATACCATGCACCGGCCTATAACACGCACCCTCATTTTACCAAGGATATTTGGGTAAAAAAAGTTTTTTACCCAAATATCCATAGTAAAATGAAGGTGCGTGTGTGCGCGTGTATACCCCGATATACCCCCAGGAAAGGCAGGGGGAGAGAGGCCGTCGCTGCCCGCTTCTCTCCCCCTGTCTTCCCTGAGGTCTAGAACGCTGCTGCCGGCCCTTCTCTCCCCCTGGCTATCGGCGCCGCTGCCCGTTCTGTCCCCCTGACTATCGGTACCGGCGCCCCACTGCCGCTGCCCTGTTGCCTCCCCCCATCCCCGGTGGCATAATTACCTGGGTCGGGTCCGCGCTGCTGCAGGCCTCCGGCGCGCGTCCCCTGCGTCGTTGCTATGCGCTGCACGGCACGGCGCATGACGTCAGTGCGCCGTGCCGTGCATAGCAACGACGCAGGGGACGCACGCCGGAGGCCTGCAGCAGCGCAGACCCGACCCAGGTAATTATGCCACCGGGGATGGGGGGAGGCAACGGGGCAGCGGCGCCGGCAATGGGTGCCGCTGCCCCTTCTCTCCCCCTGGCTGTTGGCGCTGCTTCTCTCACCCTGGCTATCGGCACCGGCAGTGGGGCGCCGGCACCGACAGTCAGGGGGACAGAACGGGCAGCGGCACCGATAGCTAGGGGGAGAGAAGGGCCGGCAGCAGCGCTCTAGACCCCAGGGAAGGCAGGGGGAGAGAAGCGGGCAGCGACGGCCTCTCTCCCCCTGCCTTTCCTGGGGGTGTATCGGCGTATAACACGCACATAGACTTTAGGCTAAAAATTTTAGCCTAAAAAGTGCGTGTTATATGCCGATAAATACGGTAAATGTATTAAATGTACTACTAACACACAACTCAGCTCTGGCTGTGCTTGTCACCAATACTAATATAATAAAATACTAATATAATAAAACTATGCAGGTTAAAAAAATATTTTACAGCAATAGATAAACTGTAAGATGGCATTTGACTTGTTATATTTTAGTAGCAAACTTTAAACTGAAATTAAGCATATCACATGCCATTAAATTGTCAAATTAAACTTTGCTGAAGCCTGTTATGTAAGTTATTGAATGTCATGTTAAAGTATCCCCCACGTGGGTGTGCCTATATGACATCACATTGCTGCCTGAGCACAGGAATCTATTTGGGGATACCTGAGGCATGCCCTAATGAGAACTTTTACAAGATAACTCTAGAAGCATATGTCAGCACCCACCAGCATCACAATCAACATTGATCATGATGCAGAAAGGGTTAACTGACTAATAACCACTTATTTTTTTTGTGCAGACTCCATGTTTTTGAAATATTATCAATTGAGATGAATGGGCGGAAACCAAAGAACCTAGTTTCGCTTATCACTTAGTTTCGCTTAGAAAACCACAACCCACACTACACTATAACCCAAAGCAATTTGAGCAAAGCGATGTACAGCACAAGCAAACTTTGTGCAGTGGGCTGACCTGCATTACTATGTCCAGTGATTCTGCTGCGCTACATATTCCAGCAATGTCCCTGCGCCACAAGCCCATAGAAAGCTGGCTACAAGTATCACTAGTTCACCACTGCTTGCAGTCCGCTTTCTAATACAACTACCACCAGTCCACCACTGCCTGCTGTCCAATGGCTATGACAACTACCACCAGTCTACCACAACCTGTCTAATTCAACTACCACTAGTCTTCCACTGCCTACTGTCCCTTGACTACAATACCTACCACCGGTCCACCACTGCCTGCTGGCTTCTTAAAGTACCCCCAGTCTACGACCCCTGCTTTCCAATTGCTACTACAACTACCACCAGTCTACCACTATCTGTTGTCTGCTTTCTACTACAACTACCAACAGTCCACAATCCAGCTATCACTACTGTAGTCCAAAAATGCCTGCTATCCACTGGTACCAGTCCACCAATGCATGCTGCCCTCTGGCTACTACAAATACCCCCAGTTCACCACCCCTGCTGTCCTCTGGCTACTACAACTACCACCAGTCCACCAATGACTGTTGTCCATTGGCTACTGCTTCCACCAATTCCTGCTTTCTAATGGCTACTATAATTACCACTAGTCCCCCATCCCTGCTGTCTGCTGACTACAGCTATCACTAGTAAACCAATGCTTGCTGTTCGATGGACACTACACCTACCACCAGTCCACCATCCTTGTTGCTCGTACTTCCTGTCAGTGAAAAAGAGTGGAGCCTAGGTAGGGCCAAAACCCCTGCCAAACATATCAACTGGAATGATCAGCAAAGGAGCAGGTGATGGTGACACAACTGTATCAGTAGCTTGAGAAAAAAAAAACTTCCAGAGGAGGGACACAGTGGTTGTTTACCTATCTCTTTATGGTATTCTGCCATGTGGAATTTTTTTCCTATCTTACAACATGCAGAAAACTAGGCACAGTGCGGTTTAGGCAAAAAAAATAAAAATAAATAAAAAAGTAAGGCATAGCCAGGATCCGAGTTTAGGAACTTGGCTCTATGTAATCCAATGGAGCTGCATCAAAAAGTCTAGCCACAAGTATCATTAGTTCACCACTGCCTGCTGGCTGCTGGCTTCTACAACTACCAATAGTCCACAACTTCATGCTGTGCTCTGGCTACTAGGCCTACCACCAGTCCATCACCCTTGCTGCTACTGCTACCAACCAGGCCTACATATACACAACACTGGATTTGAAAAAAAAAAGGGATATTTTCTTTTGTTTTTCCTACTTTTTAGGACGCCAATCCTGTTGCAAATCCCAAAAGGAAGAATTTTTGAAATGCTTGGAAAAAGCCATTGCATCTTCTTTACTTGCCAGTCACATCTGTTGCAATTTGGACTACCATAACCCCCCAGAAATTGATTATGTTTTCAACCCTTCAATGTTTACAAAAGCTTTTGCTTTTTCCTATTTTGAGATACCAATCCTGTTGCAAAGCTAAAAACAGAAAGTAAGGCATGGCTAGAACCCGTGTTTATGGATTATGACTCTACGTAACCACATGGCGCAGCATCACAAGGCCTGGCTACAACTATCACTAGTCCATCTTTGCATGCTCTCTACTACTACCAGTAATCCACTACTGCCTGTTGTTTGCTGGCTACTACAACAACCACCAGTCCACCACTCTTGCTACTGCTGCTACAACCAGCCAGGCTTTATGGTAATTTTAATTATTCTTTTATATGTGTTCCAAAGGTTTCCATAGCTGTATGTGTCTAGGAGGCAGGATTATCTAATGATTGGTTGATGATTGTTGCATTCAACTGTTGCAGCTTTCCCACAAAAGGTAGAATATTGCACAGTGTACAGAGCTACATGCTAATAATCATTGTTTCTAGGGGTTAGAGAAAGTTTCAGTAACACTCTTAAGGTGGGTTCATGCAACGAACTTTCCGAAGTGTCTGCTCAAAATTGTTTCAAAATTGTTGATTTTTGCTTTCCGCACTGAATTTTATGTTTTGCCCACTAAATAATGGGGGAATTTCTGCATGGAAAGTCTGTGGCAGA
Source organism: Hyla sarda (assembly GCF_029499605.1). Lineage (NCBI taxonomy): Eukaryota > Metazoa > Chordata > Amphibia > Anura > Hylidae > Hyla > Hyla sarda. The sequence goes on from NC_079191.1 coordinate 360,597,163, forward strand.
AAATCCACTGTCTGAAGACCAAGCAGAATCACCATTGAAACCAACACAAAATGCAATGCACCTCAATTTCCACAAGGAATTCCGCACAAAACGTCCGTCGTATCAATGTACCCTTAGAGACATGTCAGGATTTAGAATCTTGAATATTGAAGACTTCTCACATTTACTAGGGATTTTTGGCTGCCTGAGAAACCATAGCCCTCCAACATGGAGGGGCTCTTGACAAAAGTACCCCCAGCACTGTCCTGATGTCCTATATAGATTGTATGGCTGAAGTGGTGTTGTGCAAAACGGTGCCACTTTTGCAAAAGTCACACATCATAAATCAGTGCATAAACTGAGTGGCGAGAAAATCATGGCCACATCATGCCCACAAAACTTCCAATAGGTTACGCTGGGGAAAGTCGCATCATGAGTCTGTGCACTGCTACTTCACAAGTATATAGGCTGATATAGGCCTGGATAAATAAATGACTCCCCAAAAATTCTGCAACTGAAGTCTTAGAAATAAGTAACTAAATCCTAGATTTTAAGTGTAGAACTAAAGATGAGCAAACTTTTGAAAAATTCGATTTGGCCGATTTGCCGAATTTTCAGAAAAAATTAGTTTCGGGTCCAATTTATTTGCGACAAATCTGTATTAAAAACGGCTATTTCTGGCCTACAGAGAGCCTCAATAGGGGTGTAGAACAGTTTGCTTTGTTCTAATGTGCTGTGTTAGTGAAATAATACTGTTATTCAGTATGACATGCAGATTACAGGCATTGCTATTAGAACCACTGCTGCAGAACATTGATGTGGCAGCAGGGAGACCATATGGTGTCAAAATTGAAGAGGAAAAAGCTTTCTTTTCATGTCATTTTTATTTAATTTAATCAGAATTTATTTTCACATTCTGGAGAGCATTAAGCTGGTGGTCCTCTGCCAGGCGAGATACCACCTGTTCCAGCCTGTGCCTCTCAGCGCCCCCCCCTGACTATGAACGTGCAAATGTTTCATTTAATCAGTTATGGTTCATTTTTATCGCTCCAAGCTGTTTCATTGGATTCTTGTGATAATTTCACAGGTAATATGACGTTGACGACCATAGGGCCTCAGTCTTGAAAAGATTACATTGATTTTTTTAAATTTAAATTTAAGATTTATATTAGATTCCAAAGTTTAATGTTCTGGTGTTTACTTTGAACTAATACTGTATGATTACAAAACCCAATCTAACCAGTAGTCACATGGCGGCACAATGACAGAACCTAAAGGTGGCAGCAGCATGAGGAGACCATAATCTGGCAGAATGACACAGCCTGGAATTGGAATTTAAGGTAATGTCCGAGGCCAAGCAGCATCACTAAACCATATAGTTGTTGAATATTACAGCCTGGAGCAGGCTGTAGCATGAGTAGACAATAGGGCTTCACAATCCCTAAGATTAAAAGCTGAATTTTAAAATTGAAATTGAAGAATTATGTTAGCTACTGCTACCATAAAATATTTGTAGGTAATGTCCCAGGCTCAGCAGCACCAGTAAACCTTATATTGGCTGAATGACACAGTGTGGAGGTGGTGACAGCATGAGGAGATCATATAGTGTCTGAATGGCACTGCTTGGAGGTGGCTGAAGCATGAGGAGACCATATAGTGTCTGAATGGCACAGCCTGGAGTTGGCAGAAGCATGATGAGACCATTGAAATTTAAGATTTTGAAATTGAAATTTAAGATTTTGAAATTGAAATTTTAGCTAACACTCTCAAGTCTTAGTGTCCTGGGCCCCTGCGTATTGGTACAAATTTAATAAGGAGTCACATGTCACATGACGGCACAATGACAGAGCCTGGAGGTGGCATCAGTATAAGGAGACCATATAGTGGCTGAATGGCACAGCCTTGAATTTGTGTCAGCATGAGGAGACCATATAGTGGCTGAATGGCACAGCCTGGTGTCACGATGCCGGCTGGCAGGTAGTGGATCCTCTGTGCCAGAGAGGGATTGGCGTGGACCGTGCTAGAGGATCGGTTCTAAGTCACTACTGGTATTCACCAGAGCCCGCCGCAAAGCGGGATGGTCTTGCTGCGGCGGTAGTGACCAGGTCGTATCCCCTAGCAACGGCTCAACCTCTCTGGCTGCTGAAGATAGGCGCGGTACAAGGGAGTAGACAGAAGCAAGGTCGGACGTAGCAGAAGGTCGGGGCAGGCAGCAAGGATCGTAGTCAGGGGCAACGGCAGGAGGTCTGGAACACAGGCTAGGAACACACAAGGAAACGCTTTCACTGGCACTAAGGCAACAAGATCCGGCGAGGGAGTGAAGGGGAAGTGAGGTGATATAGGGAAGTGCACAGGTGTAAACACTAATTGGAACCACTGCGCCAATCAGCGGCGCAGTGGCCCTTTAAATCGCAGAGACCCGGCGCGCGCGCGCCCTAGGGAGCGGGGCCGCGCGCGCCGGGACAGAACTGACGGAGAGCGAGTCAGGTACGGGAGCCGGGGTGCGCATCGCGAGCGGGCGCTACCCGCATCGCGAATCGCATCCCGGCCAGAGGCGGTATCGCAGCGCCCCGGGTCCGTGGAACCGACCGGAGCGCTGCAGTGAGAGGAGTGTAGCGAGCGCTCCGGGGAGGAGCGGGGACCCGGAGCGCTCGGCGTAACAGTACCCCCCCCCTTGGGTCTCCCCCTCTTCTTGGAGCCTGAGAACCTGAGGACCAGACTTTTGTCCAGGATATTGTCCTCAGGTTCCCAGGACCTCTCTTCAGGACCACAACCCTCCCAATCCACTAAAAAGAAGGTTTTCCCTCTGACCTTTTTAGATGCCAAAATTTCCTTGACGGAGAAGATGTCCGAGGAGCCGGAGACAGGAGTGGGGGGAACAGATTTGGGAGAGAAACGGTTAATGATAAGTGGTTTAAGAAGAGAAACATGAAAGGCATTAGGAATACGAAGAGAAGGAGGAAGAAGAAGTTTGTAAGAGACAGGATTAATCTGGCGCAAAATCTTGAAAGGACCAAGATAGCGTGGTCCCAACTTATAGCTAGGGACACGGAAGCGGACATATTTGGCGGAGAGCCATACCTTGTCTCCAGGGGAAAAAATAGGAGGAGCTCTTCTTTTCTTATCCGCGAATCTCTTCATGCGTGAAGAAGCCTGTAAGAGAGAATTTTGGGTCTCTCTCCATATGATGGAAAGATCACGAGAAATTTCATCCACAGCGGGCAGACCAGAGGGCAAGGGGGTAGGGAGGGGGGGAAGAGGGTGACGGCCGTACACCACGAAAAACGGGGATTTGGAGGAAGATTCAGAGATTCTGAAATTATACGAGAATTCGGCCCAAGGTAGAAGATCTGCCCAGTCATCCTGGCGGGAGGAAACAAAATGTCGTAAATAGTCACCCAAGATCTGGTTAATTCTTTCTACTTGTCCATTGGATTGAGGATGGTATGCAGAAGAAAAATTTAATTTAATCTTGAGTTGTTTACAGAGAGCCCTCCAGAATTTAGACACAAATTGGACGCCTCTATCCGAGACGATCTGCGTAGGCAACCCGTGAAGACGAAAAATGTGTACAAAAAATTGTTTAGCCAACTGAGGCGCTGAAGGAAGACCAGGAAGAGGGATGAAATGTGCCATTTTGGAGAATCGATCAACGACCACCCAAATAACAGTGTTGCCATGGGATGGGGGTAAGTCAGTAATAAAATCCATACCAATCAGAGACCAAGGTTGTTCGGGAACAGGCAGAGGAAGAAGAAAACCAGCGGGCTTCTGGCGAGGAGTCTTATCCCGGGCACAGATAGTGCAGGCTCGCACAAAGTCCACCACATCAGTCTCTAGAGTCGGCCACCAATAGAAGCGAGAGATGAGTTGCACAGATTTCTTGATGCCCGCATGACCTGCGAGATGGGAGGAGTGACCCCATTTGAGGATTCCGAGGCGTTGGCGTGGAGAAACAAAGGTCTTTCCTGGAGGAGTTTGCCTGATGGAGGCTGGAGAAGTGGAAATCAGGCAGTCAGGAGGAATGATGTGTTGAGGGGAGAGTTCAATTTCAGAAGCATCTGAGGAACGAGAGAGAGCATCGGCCCTAATGTTCTTATCAGCAGGCCGAAAGTGAATTTCAAAATTAAATCGGGCAAAGAACAGAGACCACCTGGCCTGACGAGGATTCAGCCGTTGGGCAGACTCGAGGTATGAGAGGTTCTTGTGATCGGTGTAAATAATAACTGGAAATCTTGATCCCTCTAGCAGATGCCTCCATTCCTCAAGTGCTAATTTAATGGCTAGAAGCTCTCGATCCCCGATGGAGTAGTTCCTCTCCGCCGGAGAGAAGGTCCTAGAAAAAAACCCACAAGTAACAGCATGCCCGGAAGAGTTTTTTTGTAGAAGGACAGCTCCAGCTCCCACTGAGGAGGCATCAACCTCCAATAGGAAGGGTTTAGATGGGTCAGGTCTGGAGAGCACGGGAGCCGAAGAGAAGGCAGACTTGAGTCGTTTAAAGGCGTCTTCCGCTTGAGGAGGCCAAGACTTGGGATCGGCATTTTTTTTGGTTAAAGCCACAATAGGAGCCACAATGGTAGAAAAATGTGGAATAAATTGCCTGTAATAATTGGCGAACCCCAAAAAACGTTGGATGGCACGGAGTCCGGAGGGGCGTGGCCAATCTAAGACGGCAGAGAGTTTATCTGGATCCATTTGTAGTCCCTGGCCAGAGACCAAGTATCCTAGAAAAGGAAGAGATTGGCATTCAAACAGACATTTCTCAATTTTAGCATAGAGTTGATTGTCACGAAGTCTCTGAAGAACCATACGGACATGCTGGCGGTGTTCTTCTAGATTGGCCGAAAAAATTAGGATATCATCAAGATATACAACAACACAGGAGTATAACAGATCACGAAAAATTTCATTAACAAAGTCTTGGAAGACAGCAGGGGCGTTGCACAGGCCAAAGGGCATGACCAGATACTCAAAGTGTCCATCTCTGGTGTTAAATGCTGTTTTCCACTCATCCCCCTCTCTGATGCGGATGAGGTTATAGGCGCCTCTTAAGTCCAATTTAGTAAAGATGTGGGCACCTTGGAGGCGATCAAAGAGTTCAGAGATGAGGGGTAAGGGGTAGCGGTTCTTAACCGTGATTTTATTAAGTCCGCGGTAGTCAATGCAAGGACGTAGAGAGCCATCTTTTTTGGACACAAAGAAAAATCCGGCTCCGGCAGGAGAGGAGGATTTACGGATAAAGCCCTTTTTTAGATTCTCCTGGACGTATTCAGACATGGCAAGAGTCTCTGGGGCAGAGAGAGGATAAATTCTGCCCCGGGGTGGAGTAGTGCCCGGGAGGAGGTCGATAGGACAATCATAAGGCCTGTGAGGAGGTAGAGTCTCCGCTTGTTTTTTGCAGAAAACATCCGCGAAGTCCGTATAGGCCTTAGGGAGACCGGTTACTGGAGGAAGCAGAGAGTTACGGCAAGGGTTACTGGGAACCGGTTTTAGACAGTCCTTGGAACAAGAGGGCCCCCAACTCATGATCTCCCCAGTGGACCAATCCAGGGTTGGGGAATGAAGTTGAAGCCAGGGAAGTCCAAGGAGAATTTCCGAGGTGCAATTGGGGAGGACCAAAAGTTCAATCCTCTCGTGATGAGATCCGATGCTCATTAGAAGGGGCTCCGTGCGGAAACGTATGGAACAGTCCAATCTTTCATTGTTTATACAATTGATGTAAAGGGGTCTGGTGAGACTGGTCACTGGGATGTTGAACCTGTTGACGAGAGAGGCCAAAATAAAATTTCCTGCAGATCCAGAGTCCAAGAAGGCCACAGAAGAGAAGGAGAAGGCAGAGGCAGACATCTGCACAGGCACAGTAAGACGTGGAGAAGCAGAGTGGACATCAAGGATTGTCTCACCTTTGTGCGGAGTCAGGGTACGTCTTTCCAGGCGGGGAGGGCGGATAGGACAATCCCTCAGGAAGTGTTCGGTACTAGCACAGTACAGGCAGAGGTTCTCCATGCGGCGTCGTGTCCTCTCTTGAGATGTCAGGCGAGACCGGTCGACCTGCATAGCCTCCACGGCGGGAGACACAGGAACAGATTGCAGGGAACCAGAGGAGAGAGGAGCCGAGGAGAAGAAACGCCTCGTGCGAACAGAGTCCATATCTTGGCGGAGCTCCTGACGCCTTTCGGAAAAACGCATGTCAATGCGAGTGGCTAGGTGAATAAGTTCATGAAGATTAGCAGGCATTTCTCGTGCGGCCAGAACATCTTTAATGTTGCTGGATAGGCCTTTTTTAAAGGTCGCGCAGAGGGCCTCATTGTTCCAGGATAATTCAGAAGCAAGAGTACGGAATTGTACGGCATACTCGCCAACGGAAGAATTACCCTGGACCAGGTTCAACAGGGCAGTCTCAGCAGAAGAGGCTCGGGCAGGTTCCTCAAAGACACTTCGAATTTCCGAGAAGAAGGAGTGTACAGAGGCAGTGACGGGGTCATTGCGGTCCCAGAGCGGTGTGGCCCAAGCCAGGGCTTTTCCAGACAGCAGGCTGACTACGAAAGCCACCTTAGACCTTTCAGTGGGGAACTGGTCCGACATCATCTCCAAGTGTAATGAACATTGGGAAAGGAAGCCACGGCAAAACTTAGAGTCCCCATCAAATTTATCCGGCAAGGATAGTCGTAGTCCAGAAGCGGCCACTCGCTGCGGGGGAGGTACAGGAGCTGGCGGAGGAGATGGTTGCTGGAGCTGTGGTAGTAACTGTTGTAGCATAACAGTCAGTTGAGACAGCTGTTGGCCTTGTTGCGCAATCTGTTGTGACTGCTGGGCGACCACCGTGGTGAGGTCAGCGACAACTGGCAGAGGAACTTCAGCGGGATCCATGGCCGGATCTACTGTCACGATGCCGGCTGGCAGGTAGTGGATCCTCTGTGCCAGAGAGGGATTGGCGTGGACCGTGCTAGAGGATCGGTTCTAAGTCACTACTGGTATTCACCAGAGCCCGCCGCAAAGCGGGATGGTCTTGCTGCGGCGGTAGTGACCAGGTCGTATCCCCTAGCAACGGCTCAACCTCTCTGGCTGCTGAAGATAGGCGCGGTACAAGGGAGTAGACAGAAGCAAGGTCGGACGTAGCAGAAGGTCGGGGCAGGCAGCAAGGATCGTAGTCAGGGGCAACGGCAGGAGGTCTGGAACACAGGCTAGGAACACACAAGGAAACGCTTTCACTGGCACTAAGGCAACAAGATCCGGCGAGGGAGTGAAGGGGAAGTGAGGTGATATAGGGAAGTGCACAGGTGTAAACACTAATTGGAACCACTGCGCCAATCAGCGGCGCAGTGGCCCTTTAAATCGCAGAGACCCGGCGCGCGCGCGCCCTAGGGAGCGGGGCCGCGCGCGCCGGGACAGAACTGACGGAGAGCGAGTCAGGTACGGGAGCCGGGGTGCGCATCGCGAGCGGGCGCTACCCGCATCGCGAATCGCATCCCGGCCAGAGGCGGTATCGCAGCGCCCCGGGTCCGTGGAACCGACCGGAGCGCTGCAGTGAGAGGAGTGTAGCGAGCGCTCCGGGGAGGAGCGGGGACCCGGAGCGCTCGGCGTAACACCTGGATGTGGCTGAAGCATGAGTAGACCATATGGTGTCTGAATGGCACAGCCTGGAGGTGGCTGAAGCCTGAGGAGACCATATAGTGTCTGAATTGCACAGCATGGAGGTGGCAGCAGCATCAGGAGTCCTGAAAGTGACTCAGTGATAGAGTGGTGTGGTGGAAGGCAATACCAGTACCCAGTGACAAAGGTGGGTGAAAAAAGGTCTGATGCAGAGGAATGTTTGTAACTGGGGAGCAGCGCCTTAAATTTGTTAGGCACTATCCATATTTGTGAAGTGTTGGTGTGGCACCATGGTCAATCTACTTTGATGAATCAGGCATTGGTGGGTGGAAATCCTGGCTAATCCATGCCTGATTCATCTTCACAATGGTCAGTCTCTCCACATTTTTTATGGACAGATGAGTTCTCCTTGGAGTGCCTATGGCCCCCGCTGCACTAAACACATATTGGAGTAAAACACCAGATTGTGATTACTTTTTGCTGTCCTTTCACAGTATGTAGGCCCTTGACAGATCAACAGGTAAAAAATAGTACACCATTTAGATGTAGGTATGTGGTATGCACTTAAAAATACAGTATGCTTAAACATACGTATTTTTGCCCAACACCAGCAGTACAGAGTCGCTGTGTACTACACACAAAATTGAACTCTCTCACAGACTATTAGGAATGGAATATGGATATTATACCGTCTACAGACTAGAATAACCAGCAGATTTGTTGTGGAACAAAGACACAGAATTGCACTGAAAAATTGGTTTATGAAGTTAATGAAGTTAAGGTTTATGAAGTTAAGGCATCTTGTTGAAATGTAAGAGGCAACACACAGCTCTCTGCCCCTCTCTATAATACAATGCTGTAGAAAGTGACTGGGAGGTTAATGGCTGCAGTAAAAATCCTTTTCAGTGAAAAAAAGCACTGCTCTCTGTTCACCAGAACACTGATGTGACTAGGATGTGAAACGCTGCTGTAACAAGCTTTTCTGTGTAACACACACAAAGGCTGTCCGTTCTATCTCTCTGCATTGTAATGAATGAAGTGACGAGCCGCAATATGGCTGCCGATTATATAGGGCTGGGACATCACAGGGGTGACTGGCTGCTGATAGGCTGCATCCTGCATGTGATTCAGGGTCATCCCACCTACCTACCTTCCCACCTTCCCTTCACGCCTTCCCAGCTTTCCTTGCCCCATGTACTGACATGTTGTCACGCCAAGCGCTCTGGGTCCCGCTGCTTCCCCGGAGCGCTCGCGGCGTGCTTCTGTATGCAGCGCTCCGGTCGGCACCGCTGACCGCGAGCGCTGCTTCCATGTTCTCGGAAGAGACGCGATCCGAGGTGCGGGACGTGCCCACTCTCGGATCGCGTCCCATGTCTCTCACCCACCACGTCCTCCTTCACTGCCCTCCCGTACGCGCGGCCCCGCTCTCTAGGGCACGCGCGCGCCGGCTCTGTGAAATTTAAAGGGCCAGTGCACCACTAATTGGTGCCTGGCCCAATCAGTTCAAAACATATAAAAACCCACTTCCCCTTCCTGTCCTTGCCGGATCTTGTTGCCTTGTGCCCTGAGAAAGCGTTTAGTGTGTCCCAAGCCTGTGTACCTTGACCTTCTGCTGTTGCCCCTGACTACGAACCTCGCTGCCTGCCCTGACCTTCTGCTACATCTGACCTCGCCTCTGTCTAGTCCTTGTGTACAGCGCCAGTCTCAGCTGCCAGAGAGGTCGAGTCGCTACTGGGGAACACGACCTGGTAGTTACTGCCGCAGCAAGTCCATCCTGCTTTGCGGCAGGCTCTGGTGAACACCAGTAACTGCTTAGAACCGATTCCCCAGTACGGCCCGCGTCATCGCCTCTCTGGTACAGAGGATCCACCTCCAGTGTCTTCACCAGCCGCTAGTCCGGACCCTGACACATGTGGATCCACCATTTTAGATGCCCTGGAGCCTGGATGGCACTAAAAGGAGTTTAATAAAGTGATTTGCGCTATAGAATCGCGGCAATATTTGCATTCGTTGCGAATTAAATTTTTCATGAAATTCCTGACAAATTTGGATTTGTCAGCTTCGATTAGCTCATCTCTGTATATAACCTTTTTAATCAAACCTATTTCTTACTTGTTTAAACATTTTGGTTCCTGCATTTTGTACATTAAGGTGAATTCTATGCGATTTTGCTGAATGAGAACACTATGGAGACTTTGAACTCACTTCAGTAGCATTTCCTGGGATTCCATCTTTGATCTCTAAAATGTCACTCGCAGGCAAGTGATGTTTTTATAGACATTCGTTGGGTTGTTTTTATTGAAATTAGTGAATCGGTATGAATATCAAGATAACAGAGTTTATCAAAGGAAAACATAGTTTCTTACCATCATCTACTGAACCTTTTAGACTTTGGCAGACTAAAGCTACTGCTTTCACCATGGATTATTTGATTTATTTTCAATCAATTGCTGTTAAGCCATCTTTGAATAGTGATCACAATGCACACATAAACCTGAGGGCATACTATTAAATTATACAAAGAGAAAGTATGTACTTTGCAGTCAGCCATAAGTCAAAAGCCCTACCTATCTGGATCCAGGAGGCTGACGTTATTCACAGGAGCAGAACATTATACGGTGGTAACATTATCTCGTATGAAAGGATGCACATTAAAATATGTCTCAATAACTCTAATCCTTCCAGATTAGTTTTCTGTTTATTTGTGGAATCAATTCATCAGCAGGTAAAATGCTTCTGCTCATCTTGAAGATTTGTGCCAGGATTAACCAGACCAACTGGAAGCTTAATTGACTTATGTAACCCAGGTAAAAATCAGTGCATGTTTCCCAGGGCAGTAGATATGAGAAGCACATTGCATTAACTGTAATGGAGATCACAGTACTTTTTGGAATGCTCAAGCCTTGTTTGAATTATTTAACATCTATATGTGATTTTCTATTATATAAAATTGTTGGACTACCCTTAGGCCATCGATGTGTGGTCTATTGTGATTCATCTCCTGGTACCCTTGCAAGTAGACCATAGCAGCCCTGTCACTGCACAATCTGATATATCCATGTTCACATGTGTGAAGTCTGTTACTGCAGCTTAGATCTGTGAAAAGGGCGTAGCTGTAGTATTATAAAAAAAAAAAACACAAGGACATGAGCCACTCTGTCCATAAGGCTAGGGCTACCCAGCAACTTTGCCCACAATACAGGTTGTAAGGCCAATGATCATTGTGTTGCACTCCCTGAACTTGTGGGGTAGTCTTGTGACCATAAATATATCCTGGATAGATTTCTGGCGACTGTCAAGTCTTGGTTGTGTCCCCATTCACTTACATGATGCAGAGAGACACAACAATTATTTGCCAAGCAACCCAAGCTGTGGTCAAAATCACGTTATAGCCCTAGCCTTCAAGTAAAATTGCATCTAGACTACCTAACACACATATAGCACATTAAAGAAAAAACACACAGTGTGAACTATGGTGCAGATTCCCATTAAGAACAATGCGATGTGGATTCAATACTACTTTTCCATTGAACTCTGTGTAAGTGAGACCTTACTGGTACCAGAAAGTTATACAGATTTGTAAATTACTTCAATTTAAAAATCTTAATCCTTCCAGTACCTATCAACTGCTGTATGTTCCAGATGAAGTTGTGTAGTTCTTTCCAGTCTGACCACAGTGCTCTCTGTTGACACCTCTGTCCCTGTCAGGAACTGTACAGAGTAAATCCCCATAGAAAATCTCTTCTGATCTGAACAGCTCCTGAAACTGACAGAGGTGTCAGCAGAGAGCACTGTGGTCAGACTGGAAAGAACAACTTAACTTTCTCTGTAGTATACAGCAGCTGATAGTAATGAAAGGATAAAGATTATTAAATAGAAGTAATTTACAAATCTTTATAAGTATCTGGCTCCAGCTGATTTGAAAAAAAAAAAAAAAAAAAACATTTCTACCAGAGTACCCCTTTAAAGTTGATGATAAACCCAGGAATTGGAGGACAATTTGAACTATGCTTGTTTATTTATTTATTCATTCATTTTTTATTATAATCTAAATGGATTGAAATTTAATAACAATTTATTTCCTAAGGGAAAGTGCCCCTAGCAGGTCACACTTTCAGAATTTCACTTAGTATTAGTCTTAGAACTTTGTCTTTTACAGGTGATATTATATGTTCAGTGTATCAGGCATCACCAAGTGTTTTCTGTGTGGGATATCCTCAAATGTTGATCTGTAGGGGGGTACTTGAGGACTGTGCTTGGGAAACACTAAGGTGTCTGATGATGTCTAAGAGATACCCTGGGAAGGATATGCAAAACAGCTTTTGAAAGTAGCTTTCCTTTAAAGTCAATGGCCCTGATTTACTAAAATCCGAGTGATCTTTCTGGAGTGTTTTAGATTTCACTCCTCTTTTTCTGGGAGCTGATTTACTAATGTGTCGCACATGTTGGTTCATTTTCTGTCGCATTGTTTTTATTTTTATTTTTTTGTGTCGCACAGGAAAATGTAAAGAAACTAAAAAACATGAGTATAGACTACAAATCATCAATAGCATGTGCCAAACCAAACAAGTAAAACACAAGATTTAACGGGAATTAAGCAACAAAATCGAACTAAAAAAATGAAATGGACTTACAACATCTAATTTAGGAGTTTAAAAGCATCCCCCCACAAAATATGTATATATATATATATATATATATATATATATATATATATATATACAATAAAAGGCATATTTTAAATTTTAAAATTCATTGCATATTCTAAAAATCCTTGTGTAGGACTGTAAAACAATGAAAAAATAAGAAAAGAAAATAGTTTAAGCACTCCACAACACGTTAATCTGTGCCTTTGCCAAAATCACTCGCTTTTGGTAGTTTTTACACATCCCCTTGGCTGTCGGTTATTCAGTGAGCCAAACTCACACTTTTTCAGGAGTGATTTTGGAAGTACCGTACTCCAGGTAATTTCTGCTTTTTGTCGGGAACACGCCTATTTTTTTGTTAACCGCGCCCATTTTCTTGTAATAAAAAAACACTCCAAGTGTTTTCAAAAGTGGAGGTTGTGCGGTGTAAAATTTGGGCGCATAATTTGTCGCACAGATGGGGCGACAAAAATTTAGGCTCATAAACCGAGAAAAAAAGCCAATGTCTGACTCCAATAAGAAGCTTTGAGACGTGACTGGGAATGTTAGCAAAATCAGACAACTCTCCAGAAGGAGATTATGTTCATCTGTAGACAGCTGTTTCTGGGTTCTTCTCTATTATCAATACTGAGTAGAGTGCTTCCTCCTTAATTATTTCCTTAAAACCGCATAAATTAAGCTTTATTAAGCTTTTAATGTTGCCATAGTTGCACCCACACAAAAGTAGCTGGTATTTTATAATTTAAAGAGTACCTGTCGTTAACAAAACTTTTTATGTAATGTAGATAACATCATTATTTGTATGTTTGTAATATACATTGGTTAAAAAAAATGTGTATATTTTTGTCCCTACAGCTTTTGTCCCTACAGCTACTGTCTCAGTGAGGAGTCCAAATACAGGAAGTGTAGGTAAACAAGCAGAACTCTGTGCAGTTAGGACAAGCAGGGCTCTGTACACTGAGGACAAGCAGAGCTCTGTACACTGAGGACAAGCAGGGCTCTGTACACTGAGGACAAGAAGGGCTCTGTACACTGAGGACAAGCAGGGCTCTGTACACTGAGGACAAGCAGGGCTCTGTACACTGAGGACAAGCAGGGCTCTGTGTACTGAGGACAAGCAGGGCTCTGTACACTGAGGACAAGCAGGGCTCTGTACACTGAGGGCAAGCAGGGCTCTGTACACTGAGGACAAGCAGGGCTCTGTGCAGTGAGGCTCTGTTACATGCTCTCAGATCACACATCAGGATGATTGACAAGCCGGGAGCCTGTACAGATCCCTGCTTGTTCTGCCCACACTTCCTGTATTTGGACTACTCATAGAGACACACAGGAAATAGATGCAGTTACAGCATTTTTCACCCCAAAATATACAAATATTTTTATCAATGTATATTACAAATATACATATAATAGTATTATCTACATTATTTCAAAGGTTTTTGTTAAAGACAGGTACACTTTAACTCTCTAGCTATAGACGAGCCATAGAGAAACTGGAGATCTGCATGGTGTAAAGATAATTGATTGGCATAGAATGTTGAACCTAATATTGGCGTGATGTTAGAATGTGGAGATTCACTATAACATTTACTCTAATGTAAATATCCATCCGGTGTAAACCATTAGTGTCCTGACATATAACTACTTACTGTCATTAAAGAGTTTTTTAAACGGAATTTGCTAAGAATTTTCTCCACCTCTCAGACAAAAGCTGCACAAATACACAGTTGGATTAGTGTGTGTTAGGGTGAGAGTTATGTCAATCTTCTTCACAATAAAACATGTTGACTTCTCTGCAAACGTTTGTAAAAGACTTGTGAACTTTTGTTCTGTTCGTAAAGCTGGCCACAAAGAAAATGGGAATAGTTATGAATGCTTCTCATAAAGATGCTTTACATTATCTATTTTATCTATTGACTAAGTATGTTTACCAAAAGAAACATTTGACTTTTCAGGTTTAAAAGGGATTTTGCTAGATACAGATAGATACATATTATACATAACAGCAAGGCCTCTATAATGCCTATAATAATAAATCAATACGGGAGAGCGCAAAATAGGACATTCATACTCTCGGGGGGGGGGGGGGCATTATTGCAGAAAGGGGGCACTATTGTTTTGTGGAGCACAAAGAGAACAATGTCACAGACCTATAAGGGGTCACTATTAGTGGGTGGGGCACTATTACTAGGCAGGGCCTAAAAAGCCCTCTTTTACTGTATGGATCGTAAACAGGGATACTTTTACAGTTTAGGGGCATTACAACCATCTGGAAAACTTTTATTGTTTCAATGACTACCTATCTAGCACAGTTGTTTTCACTGGCATAAGCAAGTCATAAATGAAAGAAGTTATTATGCTGGTATAGTCGTAAGTAAATTGACAAACTAAGGGGGGGAAATATTATTTTCTTGCAGGCTTAAGACAGTGAAGAAAATGAATACTTGCATCAAGACTGGAACTACTGTACACTTAAAGTCAGCCACTTTTGGATACATGTGGTACTGACTAGAGCTGTTAAAGTATGTCTGGCTATGTCAAAGGTCAAGCCCTGGCTACTGTTGAACCGGTTTATGGTCCACCTCTTTCCCCAGGGGAGAGAGGGTTGAGACTTGGGACTTGCTAACATCCATTGGCAAGGAGTTGACATGTGACCAAATTAACCATGTGATGATATGCAAGACAAAAATTGAAAATCTAACCCTCTTCCCCCTGTGAAGAAAAAAAAGAAAATACAGTCACAATGCAAACAGTCATATGTGCAATTCAGGTAAACACTTTTGCAATGCTATCCAGTACTTAAAGAGGTACTCCACAGGGGAAAACTTTTTTTTTTTTTTTTTAAATCAACTGGTGCCAGAAAGTTAAACAGATTTGTAAATTACTTCTATTAAAACAAATCTTAATCCTTCCAGTACTTATTAGCTGCTGAAGACTTCAGAGGAAATTTTTTTCTTTATTGGAACACAGAGCTCTCTGCTGAATCACGAGCACAGTACTCTCTGCTGACATCTCTGTCCATTTTAAGAACTGTCCAGAGTAGGAGAAAATCCCCATAGCAAACATATGCTGCTCTGGACAGTTCCTAAAACAGAGATGTCAGCAGAGAGCACTGTGCTCCTGATGTCAAAAGAGAGTACTGTGTTCCAAAAAAAAAAAAAAGAATTTCCTCGGTAGTATTTAGCAGCTAATAAGTACTGGAAGGATTAAGATTTTTTAATAGAAGTAATTTACAAATCTGTTTAACTTTCTAGCACCAGTTGATTTAAAAAAAAAAAGTTTTCACCTGAGTACCCCTTTAACCCTTTAACGCATATGGACGTTTATGAACTTCCATAAGTGTCTCCTGAGGTATGTCGCCCGCTCAGCAGGTGAGCGCGCATCATACCCGGTGGGTCCCGGTTGCTATGAGCCGATCGGGCTGATGTCTGGCATTAACTCTTTAGACGCGGCGTCTAAAGTGAAAGTAAAAGCTTCCCGGCAGCTCAGTCGGGCTGATCGGGACCATCACCAGCAGAAGAGTGCCTTACCTGCCTCTTGCACGTCCGATCAGCGATTGATTGCTCCAAGCCTAAAATCCAGGCTTGAGCCATCAACCGCTATCCCTGCAATTGAATGCAATGGCAGTGATCAGTGTATTGAATCAATGTACTTCATGTTATAGTCCCCTATGGGGGCTATAACATTGCAAGAAATAGTGAAAAAAAAAGTTAAAAAGTTAATAAAGATCATTTAACCCCTTCCCTAATAAAAGTTTGAATCACCCCCCTTTTCCCACAAAAAAAAACTGTAAATAAAAATATGTGGTATCACCGCATGCGTAAATGTCTGAACTATAAAAATAAATCAATAATTAAACCTCCAAAGTCCAAAATAGCGTATTTTTGATCACTTTTAATACCACAAAAAATTTATAAACGGCGATCTAAAACTCCAATAAAAAAAAAATGGTTTGAATAGGACAATTTTAAATGTATAAATTTTCCTGCATGTAGTTATAATTTCTTTCAGAAGTAATACAAAATCAAACCTATATCAGTAGGGTATCATTTTAACCGTATGGACCTACTGAATAATAATAAAGTGTAATTTTTACTGATAAACTGTACTACATAGAAACGGAAGTTACAAAATGGAATTTTTCTTCCATTTTGTCGCACAATTATTATTTTTTCCGTTTCACCATAGATTTTGGGGTTAAATGACTGATATCATTACAAAGTAGAATTGGTGGCGCAAAAAAAAAGCCATCATATGTATTTTTAGGTGCAAAATTGAAAGTCTTATTATTTCTAGAAGGTGATGAGGAAAAAGCGAAAATGCAAAAACTGAAAAACCCTCCGTCCTTAAGGGGTTAAAGGGGTACTCCGGTGGAAATATATATTTTTTTTAAATCAACTGGTCGCAGAAAATTAAACAGATTTGTAAATGACTTCTAATTAAAAATGTTTACCTTTCCAGTACTTTTTAGCAGCTGTATGCTACAGAGGAAATTATTTTCTTTTTTGTCTTGTCCACAGTGCTCTCTGCTGACACCTCTGTCCGTGTCAGGAACTGTCCAGAGTGGGGCTGGGCGGTATACCGGTTCATACCGAATACCGAAATTTTTGTCTGGCACGATATGCATTTTTCCTCATACCGCAAAACCGGTTTGGCCCCTTGGGAATGAATGAATTATCAGCGCTGCTCTGTCCCCACATCGGGGAACTAATCATATGTGACCCGCGAGCGTTGTTCTGCCCCCCCAATTAACTATCAGCCCAGTGCCGTGCTGTCCCCATCAGGGTAAATACTCACATATCACCCGCAAGCGCTGCCCTCCTCGTCCTCCTGTTTGCTGCGGCGGCCGGCGCTGACACTCTATACTGTATCCCTATGCCCGGGCTGTAAAAGGTAAACAAAATAAACATCGCTGCGGCTGATGATAGACTGACGGCTGTCCAATGTTCCCGTTCCCAGGAAGTTGGTCCTGACCGATGGGGAAGGTGAGTTAAAGTTTATTTTGTTTACCTATTGCAGCCCGGGCATAGGGATACAGTATAGAGTGTCAGCGCCGGCCGCCGCAGCAAACAGGAGGACGAGGAGAGCAGCGATTGCGGGTGACGTGAGTAGTGCCCCAATGGGGAAAGCGCAACGCTGGGCTGATAATTAATTTGGGGGGGGGGGAATACCGTTATATACCATGGAACCCCGATAAGTTACAAAAATACCGTGATACACATATTTGGTCATACCGCCCAGCCCTAGTCCAGAGCAGGATAGGTTTGCTATGGAGATTTTCTCCTGCTCTGGACAGTTCCTGATACGGGCATCAGGTGTCAGCAGAGAACACTGTGGACAAGACAAAGAAGAAAAGAATTTCCTCTGTAGCATAGAGCTGCTAAAAAGTAGTGGAAGGGTAAAGATTTTTTTAATAGGCCGGATGAAGCGCATTCCTATGTGTGAAACCGCCGGCAGTCGCCTCTGAGCGATCCACTGTCCATGTGAGCAGGATTACCTGGATCTAAGCGGTGAGTGCAGGGCACATTTGTTCTTTGTTTACTGCTAATTTACTAATCTGTTTAACCTCTTAAGGACGTAGGGTGTACCCGACTGCTAGTCATAGCAGGGACCCTGGGTTAACAGCGCGTGGCATCGATCATTGTGCCGCGCACTGTTAACCCTTCAGACGTGGCGATCAAAGTTGACCGCCGCATCTGAGAATGAAAGATAACGCTTCCCGGCAACTCAGTTGGGCTGATCGGGACATCACGATAAAATCCCGATGTCCCGATCAGCTAGGACGCAAGCGGAGGTCCCCTTACCTGTCTCCGCAGCATCCGATCAGGGTTTGATTGCTCCAAGCCTGATCTACAGGCTTGAGCAATCGAGCCCCTATCTCACTGATCCGTGCAAAGCTATGGCTTTGCAGGGATCAGCATAAGAGATCAATGTGTGCAGTGCTATAGGTCCCTATCACGGAGTTGTATCTCTGTTACTTTATCCTCATATGTGTTTTTTAAAAGTTATATGTGTATTTTTTGGCACTTATGTATTAATAAAGTAAACATTTTTGATATGACTTGGTCTATATACGCTTTTTTCCTTGCATACAATTATGATTTTGGTGTGGGATCTTCCTATAACTTTTGGGGATTTTAGTGTATTGTGTATTTTACATGAACAGCCTATTAATTTCTATTAGTGCAGTGTAATACTTTATATCCTCTGTGGAGGCGCTGCAGGTGTATTAAAAACTAATTTCCAGGTTCCACTGCAGATTAAAGCCAATTGCTGAGGGTAACAGCAGCAGGTTTCTTTGCAACCATCTGATTTTTTTGTAGGAGCTTCCTAATAAAAAAAATTTTTATAAATAAAAAAGATTTAGCATGGCAGATGACTCTTTTAAAGTACCGCAACTAGTAAAGCATTATTAACATGCTACAGGGTTAAATCAATGGGCAGAGTAACAGTAGACAATACATCTTTCCATAAAAATCGTCTTTGTTTAATAATTAGCTGTTAAAGGCGGTAAAAATACATTGTGTAATCACATTGCACTTAATACTCACATAATAGAACAATGAAGCGAGAATGTTTGAATTATGTAAATTTAAACTGTATGCACTTATTTATCTTTTATGTTAATTGTTTGAACTTTTTACTAATGTAAACTACTGTAATTTTAAATAAATATAATAGGAAACTTTCACTAGTGTCAAAAATCCAGTGTAAATTTACTTTGCAAATAGGCTTTGTAGGCATGACTTGTGCTGCAAATCTCGAAATGTCCATTGAAGTATGTATTGAATAATTTCAGCATACTTAGTCGACATCAAAAGGAAATTAAACTTAATTTGATTGTGTTTCTATATGCCAATATATCTACTGTACTATACTATATTGATTCGATTTGAAAGTGAATGTGTAAAGTATATAATGTAAGTATTCCAAATTTCATTTTACATACAGTACTTTAGCTGCTTAGAGGTTTTTTTTACTTTTTATTTACAGTTTAATTCCAAGTGTTTTTTGTTTAAAGACTGGGGGGGGGGGGGGGGATTTATCAAGACATTTAGAAAGCTTTTTTTAAACAGCCTTTTTCCCTATGTTTGTTGCACAAAATGTTGCACAATGGGTCCAGGCAACTTTTTGTACAACAATTGCTTTAGAAAAGTTTCCATGATTTTTACCCATTTAGAGTACTTTGTGCAGTGGTCACTGATTTACTAAGTGTGACTGTTTGCAAAATTGTTGCAAAATTGTCTAAAAAGTCCAGAAATAGATGGTTTATAAGATCCAGTCAGCCCTGCCCTACATTTTCTGTGCGACTTTTGAATCAGGGTATATGCGACTTCACACAAAAGTCACACATCCGCACAAAATCTGCAACTTTTTTAGAAGTTGCATCAGCAAAATTTATCAAAGTCTGTGTGCCGTTTGATAAATTTGGCACACGTCCGCAACTATTAGGCAAGGTATTTCTGCCTGCAATTCTGCTTTGAAATTGCAGGCAGAAATTATGCTCACTAAAATGTACAAGCCTAGTGAATGGGTTCTCCGTTCACCAATTCACACTGATTAGGTTGGCGCTGGCTGTACTGGGAATCTCTAGATGGAAATTTTCCGTCTGGAGATCCCACAGTCTGAACCTAGCCATACCGCAACTTTTGTGCTCTAAAATAGATAAGAATTCACACCACTCTTTGTAAATATCCCCCTGTGTTCCAGCTGCACAATATGGTCTCAAAAGAGATCTCTACAGATCCAAATACTGATGGTGTGAACATACAACTTGGGAAATAAACATTTAACCTGTACATGGAGTCATTCAAAAAAATTTAACAATTATGTAATACAAGATCCCAATCAGTCAATCAGTTACACTAGTTTACAGTAGTTATATGGTTTGACTAATAGAGGGATGCTTAATGGGAGACATTTCAATACAACCTCTTTACGATGCATACAGACTTGTGAAAAATGCAGTTGTGTGTATTTTCTTTGACCTGCCAATCCACTCTTTAAAGGGGTAAGGCCTTAAACTTCACAGTTTTAATGGGCAGTGGGGTCTGGTTCCCACGTCATTGAGAACTAAACAGTGATAACTGCCCCCTCTTCAGTCTATTGGCATTGGACCTTCGAGGGTACATTCATCACAGATCATTATCAATGGCTTTAAGACCTGAGCAGTCTCCCTATTAATAGTGTTGACTAGTTAGCTTCTTGGGTACAAAAGTTGATGCCAATTGTAGGTATTAACAGGTTCGGGGTGGCCGAAATAACAAGTTGAAGAGGTACTCCGGTGGAAAACATTTTTTTTTTAAATCAACTGGTGCCAGAAAGTTAAACAGATTTGTAAATGACTTCTATGAAACAATCTTTACCCTTCCAGTACTTTTAGCAGCATTCTTTTATTTTTGAGTTTCTTTTTTGTCTTGTCCACAGTGCTCTTTGCTGACACCTGATGCCCATATCAGGAACTGTCCAGAGCAGGAGAAAATCCCCATTGCAAATCTATGCTGCTCTGGACAGTTCCTGACACGGACAGAGGTGTCAGCAGAGAGCACTGTGAACACGACAAAAAGAAATTCAAAAAGAAAAGAATTTCCTCTGTAGCATACAGCTGCTAAATAGTACTGGAAGGGTAAAGATTTTTTTTAATAGAAGTCATTTACAAATCTGTTAAACTTTCTAGCACCAGTTAATTTAAAAAAAAATGTTTTCCACCGGAGTACCCCTTTAACTTGTTATTTCGGCCACTCCCAACCTGTTAATACCTACAATTGGCATCAACTTTTGCACCCAAGAAGCTAACTAGTCAACAGTCAACACTATTAATAGGGAGACTGCTCAGGTCCTAAAACCATTGATAATGATCTGTGATGAATGTACCCTCGAAGGTCCAATGCCAATAGACATCACTGTTTAGTTCTCAATGACGTGGGAACCAGACCCCACTGCCCATTGAAAACTGTGAAGTGGAGACCATTCAGTTGAGAGTTTAAGGCCTTATAAACATATGTGTGTAAACATGTGGTGTCCCGGCACCGTATTTCATAATGTGCCTTATTTATTAGTCCCCAAAGTTAGAGTCCCTAGGGCTGTCAGGGTTCGCTTCCCTAATTAACCCCTAGTCACTCCTTAGTAACTTCATATTTGTAATTATTATCTATGTAAATATATGTATATGGTGTTACTCACTTGTTTTAGCATCACAGGACCTGCGGGTCATGTGACACGGTTCAGAACTCTATGGTTTTGCTAAAGGACCTTTGGTGGTTCTAGTCAGGTAATCTCCCACAATCCATTGTAATGGTGAGTGACAGCTAATATGGACCAATCCAAAACAACCCGCCCCAGCCCATATAAGGGAGCTGCGTCATTTTGTCTCTCTCTTAGGTTGCTGACTCTGGACGAGGTAGGACCTCCGCAGCTTTCAAGACAATTACTAGGCCAAAGCCTTGCGGCCTAGGCCTGCACTAAAGATGGATAGTTCTTACAATTTCCCGCTATCTCCACAAGACCTCCTGACCTAATCCAACCCCTAAATCCAGCGGATCTATGCACATACAATCCTCCTAATCTTAAGAGAACTTTCCGGTCCTAAGCAACTGTCAGTCACTGCTGTGCTGTCTATATAGACTCTGTTTTCTGGACTGTTACCGATACTGCATGTACAGAAAATATTCAGTAAAGTTCCTGCAAGTTTTAAGTTCAGCACTGCTGTGGACAATCCATTTATTTTACACTCACCTATCACTCTTGGGAAGGGCGGCGATAGGCCCAGCATCACTACAGAGTTTTAACCCTCACCCTGGCATCACGAGTGACAAGGGTTAAATTAACCCCTCATATACTACAGCAGCACCCCAACTACCCTACACCCCCACCAGGACCCTCGCTACCGGCACAAAATGGGGGCCTTTTTTACACCCACTGAGAGGGAAGACATACTGACCTACTACAGAGACATCCTACGTAGTCAGTAGACATTCTCTCGCAGGTCTGAATCGGGGGGCTCTCTGCGCTCACCTTCCACTGCCATGGCTGCTGGGGAAGGGTGGGGTGGCAGTAGCAGTACCAGCTCCATGAGCAGCAGCCTGAGTCTATGTGATGAGTAGCTTTCCACACCTGCATAGTGAAGCAACTCATCAGCAGCAGGTACACCTGGAGCAGGACCTGAACCAGCAGGTGATGGCATACCTTGACGTGACCATGCCAACACACCTTGAAGATCCGCTGGACTTCTGGACAGCCAAACTTGATTTGTGGCCGCAAATAGCAGAGTTTGCCCTTGAAAAGCTGTCCTGCCCGGCCAGTAGTGTGCCATCAGAGCGGGTGTTTATTGCGGCGGGGCCATAGTAACCCCAAGGAGAACTCGTCTGTCCACGAAAAATGCGTTGAGACAGACCTTCGTGAAGATGAATCAGGCATGGATCAGACAGGATTTCCACCCACCAATGCCTGATGCATCAGAGTAGATTGACCATGGTGCCACACCAACACTTCACAATTATGGATAGTGCTAAACATATTTAAGGCGCCGCTCCCCAGTTACAGAAATTCCTCCGCATCAGACCACAAGTAAGTATTAAGGATATGAATTACTTAACTTTTAATAATATACTGAGGATAAAATATATGGATCCCAAATTTTTTTTTTAAAGCAAACAAAAGGAAAGGTGTGCAAAACACACCATGTGCCACCAACACCACCAAGTATTGATGTGATGCAAAGACCTCTAAAAGGTGGAAAGGAACCACACATGGTCCATTGTAAACGGTGGGGGTAAAAACTTCCCATGTAAGGCCCTACACTCGCATTATTAATTCCCTTCATGGCAAGTGTTAAAAGGGCGGCCCCATTTAGGAACCTCTACCTACTTCCCTCTACAAACACTACCCTTTCCCAGGGATGGGGCCACCCTTTTTAGGGTGAGTAACACTTGCCAAGAAGGGAATTAATAATGAGAGCGTAGGGCCTTACATGGGAAGTTTTTACCCCCACCGGTTACATTGGGCCATACGTTGTTCCCTTCCACCTTTTAGAGGTCTTTGCATCACATCAATACTTGGTGGTGTAGGTGGCACATGGTGTTTTTTGCACACCTTTCCCTTTGTTTGATTAAAAAAAAAAATTTTGGTTCCATATATTTCATCCTAAGCATATTATTAAAAGTTAAGTTTTACGTAATGCCTATCCTCAATACAAACTTGTGCACACTAACTCTTTTACAAAAAATACTGTTTTCTTCTGCCTACCTGCCTCAGCTACTATTCTGATCCTGCCACCCGCCTGATGCCACACATCTGATGCATAGTTCTACTTTTTTCACCCACCTTCGTCACCGGGTACTGGTATTGCCACCCACCACCCCACTATGTCACGGGTCACTTTCAGGACTCCTGATGCTGCTGCCACCTCCAGGCTGTCTCATTCTGCCACCATATGTTCTCCTCATGTTGATGCCAGCTCCAGGCTGTGTATTCTGCCACCACATGTTCGCCTCATGCTGATGCCAGCTCCAAGCTGTCTCATACTGCCACCATATGTTCTCATCATGCTGCTGCCACTTCCAGGCTGTGTCATTCAGCCACTATATGGTCACCTCATGCTGCTGCCAACACCAGGCTGTGTCATTAAGCCTCTATAAGTTCTCCTCATGCTGCCGCCAACTACAGGCTGTGTCATTCAGCCACTACAAGGTTACCTCATGCTGCCGCAACCTCTACGCTATGTCATTCAGCCACTGTATGATCTCCTCATGCTGCCGCCACCTCCAGGCTGTGTCATTCAGACACTATATAGTCTCCTCCTGCTTCCACCACCTCCAGGCTGTGTGATTCAGCCACTATATATGATATATATATATATATATATATATATATATATGATCTCCTCATGCTGCCGCCCCCTCCACGCATTGTTATTCAGCCAATGTATGTTCTCCTCATGCTGCTGCCAACTCCAGGCTGTGTCATTAAGCCGCTATATGGTCTCCTCATGTGGCCGCCAACTTCAGGCTGTGTACTTCAGCCACTATCTCTTCTCCTCATGCTGCTGAAAACTTCAGGCTGTGTAATTCAGCCACTATATGCTGCCGCAAACTCAGGGCTGTGTCATTCAGCCACTATGTGGTCTCCTCATGCTGCTGCCAACTCCAGGCTGTGTCATTCAGCCACTATACTTTCTCCTCATGCTGCCGCCACCTCCATGCTGTGTCATTCAGCCACTATATGGTCTCCTCATGCTGCCACCACCTCCAGGCTGTGTCAATAAGCTACTATATGCTGCCACCAACTCCAGGCTGTGTCATTAAGCCACTATGTGATCTCCTCTTGCTGCTGCCAACTCCAGGCTGTGTCAGTAAGCCACTATATGATCTCCTCATGCTGCTGCCAACTCCAGGTTGTGTCATTCAGCCACTATATGGTCTCCTCATACTGAAATAGCCATTTTTAATAACGATTCGCCGCAAATAAATTTGGACCGGAACACATTTTTGGGGAAAATTCGGCGAATCAGTCGAATCAAATTTTTCAAAAATTGGCTCATCTCTAACACCGACTATACAAAGTTATATGTTTATTGTATAATATTGTATTGTAGCAGTGAGATAGGAAAAAAGGGGGAGAACACACAAGAGGCAAATTTCCCCTGTCCTGGATTGCAGCATGGTCTTAGCAAACCAACTCTAAATCTCCTGTGGGGTGCACATACACAAAGTATGAAGTATCAATATAAACGAATAAAGAAGCATGTACGTGCACTCACCACTCAGCGGAGATAGTTGCGTAGCGGGGTCCGGTACCGGGAGCTGGGTCCCAGCATCAGCGCAGGTGGAATGGTGCATGGAGGTATCCGAGCGCCATTCCACCTGCACTGATGCTGTGACCCAGCTCCATGTACCGGACCCCATTACGCAACTATCTCCGCTGAGTGGTGAGTGCACGTACGTATTCGTGTATAATATTGTATGTTTACATTTTAAAGTCTATTGTTGACATGATCTTCTTGTTTTAAAATTTCAAACTATTAGAGACCCAGTCAGTTATCATACCTCACCCCACATCTTTTATTTTTATTTTTTTATTAGTTTCATTGAAAATTAAAAAAGGTATGACAGTACAAATACAACAAAAGATTATATGGTCCATGCATTCTTGAGTAAGGCATTTATACATAAAACCCAATGTGACCAATAAAAGGAACATTACAGGAGCAGGAACAGCTCCAGCACAAACTGATAGCAGACAGTACTAAATGACCCCATATCTTTAACCATTACTAGACAGTCTATATTCTGTAAACCTTGAAAAGATTGACAGAAGAGTTAAGTCAGAAGATAAAGGGCTTGTGGGAAAGAAAGTGACTCAACAGCACCTGTATGAGTGCTGATCTCTGCAAACACACTTTGTAGATCTATTGTATTAAGCTACAACAAGAACGTTACATTTTGCCCATAAAATATGCATTTAAAAGGAAATAGAAAAAAGGGCTAGAGCCTGAACTAAAGTAAAGACAAACATAAGAGTTTTTGCATTTTGAGAGGTTGACCTAAATGAACCAATATAAACTGGGATTACAATTTATAGCTGAAGGTGTTGTCTCATTGAGGCAACTAGTTTCTATAAGCCAATTCAGGAATATGGATGATATAGAGGGGAGTCCTCTATTGTGGACCCGCTCCATGTCAGACCCAAATATTAGTTACTTAAAGGGGTACTTCAGTGGAAAAAAATATCTAATCAACTGGTGCCAGAAAGTTAAACAGATTTGTAAATTACTTCTATCTTAATCCCTCCAATACTTATCAGCTGCTGTTGTCATGACCGACTGGGGAGACAGGGAGAGTGAGCCCTAAGCTGTCCCTAGTGACACTATCCCTACCTACTTGCCCATACACCCTAAGTAGTGAATCGACAACTTGGAATCGGTCCCTCCGTGCGCAGTGGCGTAAAAACAAATAATATACTGTGGCAGTGTGGCAAGGAAAGGGTGTATTTCCCTTGCAAACTCTGCAGAATGCTCCACCTGTGGCCTGATTAATGAGGTATCAGGAAGGGAAAATGTGTTTAAAAGGAAAAGAAACAGAATAGTTGGGGCTCTCCCTGTTTAGGTAACATGCAAAAGGCGCTGCGAGTGGTCCAAGAAGTGGTGTGAACTGTGAGTAACAGGTTGCAGGAGACACATGTTTAACTGTCTGAGGGTAGCTCACCAGTTCGTAGTCAGGGCATGCTGATATGTGTAGTCAGTGACCAGACGGTCTAGGACTTTATTTTGTTCCTATTTATGTTTTTTTTTACCTGCAACCTGTGGAAATAAAGCTCGCGAGGAGCCAGACTTGTATGCGGAACTGTGGTATGTGGTGTTATTGTGAGGAACGTGTCCCGTGACAAGTGAAAAGGATGATCCCAGAGCTAATCCATAAGGAGGAATCCTTACTATACATACTCGTCACAGGCCAGAAACGTAAAACTACCAGACAACCAGATATACCAGACAGGATACAAATACTAATACTAGGGCAGATATCAGATAAACGGAAGAAGACATGATAAAATGAACAAGACTAGGTATGCAACAAAAATACAGCAGAATCCAAGAGACGCAGGGGATGGACAGCAGAACTGAAAGCTAAAACACTAAACTGATCAGGAAACATAGGACACTGTTCACACTGAACACAGATAACAAACATGAACTTCATAAAAACGGATACAAGAAAACCAAACTCTACAACGTGGAGGAACACTGGTCAGGATACTAGACAAGATATTTCTCAAGATTCAAAACAGGATATATTTCAAGATAAAAGACAGGATACATTCAAAACCAAACTCCACTATGTGGAGGAACAGGACAGGATTCTCACAGTGTGAACACAGATTAAGCAGAACAGACATACATCCTAAAATCCGACAAATAACACAGACTAAAATCTACAATAAACAAGACTATTTAACCATGGCTAAAACTCTGATAAATTATCATAAGACAAATATAAAGTGCATGCTCAAGCAGACGTATATTGCACAAGCAGACATCATAGTAGCATTATTGCACAAAATAACCAGCAGCTAGAATACAGGAGAACTCTTGTTAAATAACCCCACCCGAGTTCTCATTCGTTCCGAACATTAACTATTCCCTATCTAGGGATAATAGCAAACTGACCCCTTCCTGACCCATGACATACATGTAAATCGCAGGCCGGGTGGGCGCACATGACGGGGACACGTGGCTCATGTTTGCTTCATGACCGGGAGATGTCCACTGCTATCAGCAGCTGACATCTGACGGTAATGACGGACATCAGAGATCGCTTTGATGTCCATCATTTAACTGGTTAAATGCTGCTATCTATACAGATCACGGCATTTAAACATTAAATGCTGCAATTCCCTGCTGTCTAGTGGTCCCATGGCCATGGGGCTATGGGTTGCTAGGAAAGCCTGAGACTGTTCCATGTCCTCTGCATCTTCCCTGGCTCTGTTATTGCTTAGGGCACCCTTTGGCAGCCCTTAGCAATCGAGGACAGATTTCATAGATTAATGTAATGCAATAGTATTACATTGTTCTATGTAAGCCATCTGAATGTGTATAAAAAAAATAAAAAAATAAAACATTTTAATCCCCCCCTTTTCCCATTTTTTAAATAAAACACTGTACAAAAAAAATACACATATTTTGGTATCACCGTGTGCATGATTGTCCGAGCTATTAAATTATTAGTTTCTGATCCTGCAAGGTGAATAGCGTAAATGCAAAAAAATTCCAAATGCCAAAATTGCTGATTTTTTGTTACATTACATCCCAAAAACAAATGTACTAAAAAGTGATCAAAAACCTAGAACTACACAAAGGTGGTACTGGTAAAAACTACGCTCATGGTGCAAGAAAAAAAAAAACTAACACAGCTCTGTAGTGGAAAAATAAAAAAGTTATAGGGGTGAGAACATGGTAATGAACAAAGTATATTTTACATTTTTCAAAGTTTACATTTTTTAACCATGAAACGAAACAAAAATTATTCAAGTTTAGTATCATTGTATTGTACTGACCCATAGAATAAAGATGGCACGTCATATTTACCGGATTTTGAACTCCCAAAAGATTATTGCCATACAAAATTGTGCAATAACATATTTTTTTCAATGTTGCCCTACATATAATTTCTTTCTGGCTTTGTAGTACATTGTATGATAAAAAAAAAAAAACAACAACAAGTGTATCAGTGGAAAGTACAACTTGCCACGCAGAAAATAAGCCCTAATGCAACTTTGTCAGTCGAAAAATAAAGACGTCATGGGTCTTAGAAGGTAAGGAGGAAAAAAACGTGAGCCAGAAAAAAAAATTTGCTGGATCATGAAAGGGTTAATAACTTGTACAAATATGTCTATATTGAGCTACATAAGTGGACTGGAAAGGCTCGAGACCACATTCATCCACAGTGCACAAGGATACAGAACTGATTTTAAATAATAGAGATTATCCGTTAATTACAAAGAACACTTACTTGAAAATTTTTTATAATATTTTTCATATTCTTTTAGGGCCACCATCCACATGTCCTTTTTTCCTACTTTCAGTACTAACCACCTCACACCTTATCTCTATCAAGTTTATAAAATAATTTTTTCTTGATATTTATATATTCTCTTCTGGGCGTATTTATGAATAATGGCTGTGGTGTGTGTTTTTTAATTCACTGCACCAAATTTACAAAAAAGCGGGCTATAAATTTGGTGCAATTTCAATAAGTGTGAATTTACTCACCTTACAGGTGAGTGTTACAGGAAGCTCTTTCAGAGGTGATTCCTCGTGTGTTTAATTTAAAGGGGTATTCCAGGATTTTTTTTGTAAAGTTAGTGTAGTTCATAATATAGTGTCTGTACCTGTGTGTGACGGTTTTCTCACAATTCTTCTGTGATTTTCACCCCAATATTTATTTTTAACAGCAATGGGTGGCCCTCTAGTGGTCTCTCAATTGTAGCCCTCCAGATGTTGCAAACTACAAATCCCAGGATGCCCAGACAGCAAACTGATGTGTGGGCATGCTGGGATTTGTAGTTTTGCAACATCTGGAGGACTACAGTTTGAAGATCACTGTGCAGTGGTCTCTGAACTGTGGCCCTTTAGATCTTGCAAAACTACAACTCCCAGCATGCCCAAAAAGCAGTTTGCTGTCTGGGCATGCTGGGATTTATAGTTCTGCAACATCTGGAGAGCCACAGTTTGGACATCACTGTGCGGTGGTTTCTAAACCGTGGCCCTCTAAATCTTGCAAAACTACAACTCCCAGCATGCACGAATAGCAAAAGGCTGTCTCGCCATGCTGGGAGTTATAGTTGTGTACCTCCAGCTGTTGTATAACTATATCTCCCAGCATGTCCTTTGGCGATCAGTATATGCTGGGAGTTGTAGTTTTGCAGCAGCTGGAGGCACACTGGTTGGAACATGCTGAGTTAGGTAACAGAACCTAACTGAAGGTTTTCCAACCAGCGTGCCTCCAGCTGTTGCAAAAGTACAACTCCCAGCATGCACGGTCTGTCAGTGCATGCTGGGAGTTGTAGTTTTGAAACAGCTGGAGGTTTGCCCCCCCCCCCCAAGTGAATGTACAAACTACATTCACACGGGCGAGTTTATAGTGAGTTTCCTGCTTCAAGTTTGACCTGAGGCAGATTTTTCGCCGCAGCTCAAACTCCTAGCGGGAAACTCACTGTGAACCCCCGCCAGTGCGAATTTACCCTAAAAACACTACACTACACTAACATAAAATAAAGGGTAAAACACTACATATACACCCCCTTACACTTCTCCCCCCCCCCCCCCCAATAATAATGAAAAACGTATCGTACCGCAGTGTTTCCAAAACGGAGCCTCCAGCTGTTGCAATGCAACAACTCCCAGTTTTTCTGGACAGACACTGACTGTCCAGGCATGCTGGGAGTTTAGAAACAGCTGGAGGCACCATGTTTGGGAAGCACTGGCATAGAATACCCCTATATCCACCCCTTTGCAATCCCTTATACAGTCCTCAAATGCGCATGGCGCTCTCTCACTTCGGAGCCCTGTCGTATCTCAAGGAAACAGTTTAGGGTCACATATGGGGTATTTCCGTACTCGGGAGAAATTGTGCTACAAATTTTGGGGGGCTTTTTCTCCTTTTACCCCTTATGAAAAGGAAAAGTTCTGATCTACACCCGCCTGTTAGTGTAAAAAAAATTTACACTAACATGCTGGTGTTGCCCCCTACTTTTTATTTTCAGGAAAAAAAGACTCCCAAAATTTGTAACACAATTTCTCCTTATGTGTACATAAAAGGCTCTGCGGATGCACAACAGGGCTTAGGAGTGAGAGCGCACTATGTACATTTGAGGCCTAAATTGGTGATTTGCACAGGGGTGGCTGATTTTACCGCGGTTCTGACACAAATGCAAAAAAATAAATACCCACGTGTGACCCCATTTTGGAAAATGCATCCCTCAGGGAACGTAACAAGGGGTATAGTGAGCCTTAACACCTCACAGATGTTTGACGAATTTCTGTTAAAGTTGGATGGGAAAATGAAAAAAAAAAAATTTTTTACTAAAATGCTGGTGTTACCCTAGATTTTTCATTTTCACAAGAGAGAATAGGAAAAAAGCCACCCCAAAATTTGTAACCCCTTTTCTTCTGAGCAAGAACATACTCCATATGTGGATGTAAAGTGCTCTGCGGTCGAACTACAATGCTCAGAAGAGAAGGAGCACCATTGAGCTTTTAGAGAGAAAATTTGTCCGAAATTGAAGGCCATGTGTGTTTACAAAGCCCCCATGGTGCCAGAACAGTGGACAATGGCCACATGTGACCCCATTTTAAAAACTACACCCCTCACGGAATTTAATAAGGGGTACAGTGAGCATTTACGCCCCACAGGTGTCTGACAGATTTTTGGAACAGTGGTCTGTGAAAATGAAAAATTAAATTCTATGAGGGGTTTAGTTTCCAAAATGGGGTCACATGTGTGTGTGGGGGGGGGGTCCACGGTTCTGGCACCATGGGGGCTTTGTAAACGCACATGGCACCCAACTTATATTCCAACCAAATTCTGTCTCCAAAAGCCCAATGGCGCTCCTTTACTTCTGAGCATTGTAGTGCGCCAGCAGAGCACTTGACGTCCGACATGGGGTATTTCCATACTACCTACAAAATTTCCATATACATACAAAATTTTCATTTACACATCCAACTTTAATGAAAAGTCGTCAAACACCTGTGGGGTGTTAAGGCTCACTGTACCCCTTGTTACGTTCCTTGAGGGGTGCAGTTTCCAAAATATTATGCCAAAATGGGGTCACATGTGTGTGTGGGGGGGGGTCCATGGTTCTGGCACCATGGGGGCTTTGTAAACGCACATGGCACCCAACTTATATTCCAACCAAATTCTGTCTCCAAAAGCCCAATGGCGCTCCTTTACTTCTGAGCATTGTAGTGCGCCAGCAGAGCACTTGACGTCCGACATGGGGTATTTCCATACTACCTACAAAATTTCCATATACATACAAAATTTTCATTTACACATCCAACTTTAATGAAAAGTCGTCAAACACCTGTGGGGTGTTAAGGCTCACTGTACCCCTTGTTACGTTCCTTGAGGGGTGTAGTTTCCAAAATATTATGCCATGTGTTTTTTTTTTGTGTTTTTTTTGCTGTTCTGGCACCATAGTGGCTTCCTAAATGTGACATGCCCCCCAAAAACCATTTCAGAAAAACTCCAAAATACCATTGTCGCTCCTTCCCTTCTAAGCTCTCTAGTGCACCCATAGAGCACTTGACATACACATATGTGGTATTTCCTTACTCGAGAGAAATCTGGTTACAAATTTTAGGAAGATTTCTCTCCTTTTACCCCTTGTAAAAATTCAAAAACTGAGTCTACAAGAACACGTAAAAAATGAAGATTTTGAATTTTCTCCTTCACTTTGCTGCTATTCTTGTGAAATTACTTACTGAATGTCATTTTGAAATGTAGTTCTTATAATGGGGTCATTTGGGGTATTTCTAATATGAGGGCCCTTCAAATCCACTTCAAACGTAAATTTTGTGAAAAATTGCCGCTGAACTTTGAAGCCCTCTGATGTCTTCCAAAAGTAAAACATGTCAACTTTATGATGCAAACATAAAGTAGACATATTGTATATGTCAATCAATATATAATTTATTTTGTATGTCTATTTTCCTTACAAGCAGAGAGCTTCAAAGTTGGAAAAATGCTAAATTTTCAAATTTTTCATGACATTTTCAAATTTGTCACCAAGAAATTATGCAAGTATCAGCAAAAATGTTATCTATGTTAAAGTAGAATATGTCACAACAAAAAAAACAATCTTGGAATCAAATTCATAAGTAAAAGAATGCCAGAGTTATTAATGCTTAAAGTAAAGCTCTGGTCCTTAAGGTGAAAATGGGCTTGGTCATTAAGGGGTTAAACAGTTTCTAAAAGCACATTCCCTTCTATAAACTTCCTTATCCATCCCTGTCCTGATCCTTGTCCTGCAGACAGTTTTAGTGGGGAAGATGTTTTATGACCTTGTATTTTGCTAGTATTTTGCTAAAACACACGTACCTGGTTTACTTAGCTCTACTTACCATTTTTTGTACAGCATATCAAACCCAGAGAAAACCATAATTATGCCTGATAAAAAAAGGTATACATTTGTTATGCTAATGTGCATTTTAACAAAGCTTTTCAAGTTCTAAAGGAAAATATCCACAGTTGCAGGCATTAGGATTCAATTGGTTGCTCCTTAGCAACTTCCTTTAAAGTGCCATTTTGCTAGCATGCCCTGTTATAGATTTATGTGCAAAATATTATACAGAGGAGTGATGTCTGTCTGCACATTAGTAAAGTGCACAGTAATGTAGTGGCTTTATAAGAAGCATTAGGAAATGTTGAATTCCTGTTGAGGAAACTGATGCAAAAAGCATCATAGATAAAAGCTCCATTCTATGTATCCTGTTAGGGTATATGGACATCATAAAGGGGCCTCTCACATGCTTTTCATGTGGGTGACATGCTGCAGAGCAAACGTGGTAAAACCCAGCTTCTTTAAGAAAAATAGCTGATACCTGGGGGTTAGGAAAGTCCTACATATTACAAATCACAGAGAAAAAAAAGAATAAAGTAAGGTTTGTGCTAAACTGGCTATGACGGAAAAAAATATCTAAAAAATAACATTTATTAAATACAATTGAAAAACATATTGGCCTTAGATAGCCAACACTACTCAGGATCACAACATCCGATTTATGGCGGGTTCACACTACGATTCTTCTGTACGGGAACCGGATACGGCTGGGGGGAGCGCTCCCGTATCCCAGCCAAACCTGATCCACATCTAATTCATTTCAATGAGCCGACTGGAGTCAAACAGTGACTCTGGTTGCAAATTGGTATGCCACGGTTTTAGGTTGAGTCACAAAACCAGATATGGGGCGAAAATGAGCCAACCGGAGTCACCATTTGACTTCGGTCGGCTCCTTGAAATGAATTAGATACGGGCCGAGTCCGGCTGGGATACGGGAGCACTCCCCCCAGCCGGATCCGGTTCCTGTACAGTAGGATCGTAGTTTGAACCCACCCTTAGACAGATAGCTCGATATCAAACCAGTTGGTGCAGCAACAGTTACTGTCAAACACATTGGATATAAGTAGCTAGCCTGAGAAAGAGACTGCTACTTGAGATAGGCAATTTACTGGGGAAGGGTATTATGCTGGATTATGACCCCTCTATCTGATCCTGATATGGAAAATATTTCTTATCCTATGCCTTTATTGTGCCTTAGTTGCCCCATACAGTGCAGCCCCATACAGGAACCTAACCCTCCCTCAATTACCCTATCACCCTGGGGGTGTACAACTGGGCACGTTTTACCCGAAAAGGGGTCCCTACACACTATATTGTAATCAGCTGAATCCACTATTTTCAGCAGGTCTGGCTGACCATCTCCTGTCTAGCCCTGCCTGACAGATGTCACAGATGAGAAGGATTGGGCAGTTGGAATTTAACATGCCCAATCCTTGCTTAGGAAGAGATAAGCTGTCATTAAAGTGTGTCATCAGTTTAACCTCCTCACCCCATAGGAAACCCATTCAATATTTGTGTGAGGGGTGTGATGTGTGAGGGGTTGGGAGAGATAGCTGTCTGACAAATAAGCTCTTGATCTACAGCTATTTTAGGTGCATGGCCAACATGAAAGGAACAAAGACTATGGAGTTAAGTTGATCATTGCTACTGCTTTGTCTGCAGAAGCCTATAATAATGATAATACTGGACTGACAATTGCATTGTTATGTGCCACTATTATTGTCTACCTCTCTAAACTTGATTAACACAATATTCTGTGTCAGAGTGTTCCATATGTGGGCCCAAGACGGACACTGAAGGCAACATCTGCCACACAGGATGGGCAGTATGCTATATTCTGTACTAGGTCACCACATATGGAACACTCTAACACAGAATATTGTGTTAATCAAGTTTAGAAAGGTAGAGGTAGTTTGGAGAAGATGGAAGTTAGTCTGTGAGGTAATCTAAGGAGGCTTCAAGTCTAATCCTGCAACCACACATATTTAAAGAATAACCCCAGGACCCAGTTGAATGTCAAGCCTAGTGGTAAGCATTTAAGTCTCTGGGATTCAATTCAAGTCGTCAGTCAAGTTAGTCAAGTTCAAGTCACTAAAGTCAAGCGTGGGATGCCATACAGCAAATCAGTCATACACAGCACAATCAACTATAAGTCCCAGCAAGCTGATAAGCTTCCAAGGTTAACTCTGCACCTCTCTTTTTACCAATCTGAGCTGTAATGGATTGTACCATCTATCCAGCCTCAGTAAAGTCAGTTTCCCCGTAACCTTGCATCTGAGTACTTATTGCCCCATGCTTGGCCCAGGAGAAGCTGGCTCAATTTCGGGTGGTTAATAGGTTAACCACGCCCTGGCATCATGAAAAGGTTAATTGTACATTACCCTCACCCGACACCACACATAGTCTTACTGCTCTTACAGTAAAGAATCCCTGTCTATGATGCCGGACATAGGGGAAGATTTATCAAAACCTGTGTGGAGGAAGAGTGATGCAGTTGTCCATAGCAACAATCAGGTTGCTTCTCTTTTTTCAGAGGCCTTGCTAAAAATGAAAGAAGTGATCTGATTGGTTGCTTTGGGCAACTAGTCAGCTTTTTCCTCTGCACAAGTTTTGATAAATCTCCCCCCAGTGTCTATGCCATCTTTTCATGGTGACAGACCTAGGCATAAAAAGAACCTTAGATCTCTATACTGTCATGCATATATTTGTATAAACTGCAAAGCCCAAGGTTTTCTATGTCTTGGTACTGGTACCTGTCTACTGGGGTGGTCTAATCTGGGTGTACTACCTGCCTATTGGAAGGGGAGGCTAATCTGGGGGTACTTCCTGCCTACTGGAAGGGAGTGGGTTAATTCGGGGGTATTACCTGCCTATTGGGGGAGGGGGTTAATCTGGGGGTACTACCTGTCTACTGGGGGGTCTCATCTGGGAGTACTACCTGTCTACTGAGGGGCGGTATAATGTGGGGGTACTACCTATCTACTGGGGGGGATCTAATCTGTTGGTACTACCTGCCTCTGGGGATAGAGTATTATCTGGGGGTACTACCTGCCTACTGGGAGGGGGGGTTAGTCTGGGGGTACTACCTGTCCACTGGGGGGGTATAATCTGGGGGTACTACCTGCCTACTGGGGGGTCTAATCTGGGGGTACTACCTGCCTACTGGGGTGGTTAATCTTGGGGTACTACCTGCCTACTGGGGGGTCTAATCTCAGGGTACTACCTGTCTACTGGGGGGAAGGGGGTTAATCTGGGGGTTCTACCTGTCTACTGGGGGGAAAGAGGTTAATCTGGGGGTACTACTTGTCTACTGGGTGGGTATAATCTGGGGATACTACTTGCCTACTGGGGGGGTCTTATCTGGGCATACTACCTGCCTACTGGGGGGAGGAGTTAATCCAGGGGTACTACCTGTCTACAGGGGGGTCTAATCTGGGGGTACTACATGCCTACTGGGGGGGTCTAATCTGGGGTACTACCTGTCTACTGGGGGGTCTAATCTGGGGGTACTACCTGCCTACTGGGGGGTCTAATCTGGGGGTACTACCTGCCTACTGGGGGGGTTACTATGGGGGTACTACCTGTCTACTGGGGGGATTGATCTGGGGATACTACCTGTCTACTGGGAGAAGGGTGTTAATCTGGGGGTACTACCTGCCTACTGGGGAGTGTATTATCTGGGGGTACTACCTGCCTACTGAGGGGGCTAATCTGGGGGACAGCCTGCCTACAGGCGGAGGGGGGTCTAGTCTGAGGGGACTACTTGCCTACACACCTTCCCACCTAACCATTGGGAGATGAGACATGGGGGGAGGAGAATGTGACAGGGGGAGAATGTGGCATGAAATGGACATGTGACATAGGGGAGAATGTGACATGGGGGAGAATGTGGCATGAAATGGACATGTGACATAGGGGGAGAATGTGGCACGGGGGGGAATGTGACTAGAGGGGGATAGAAATAAAATGCGGGAGATGTGAAATGTTCTGTGGACATGAAATGGGGGAATAGATGTAAAATGCGGGAAGATTGGACATGAAATGGGAGGCTTTCACCATTTGTTCATTATATCGAAATCGCAATATTTAGGTCCATAATCGCAATTGCATAGTTTTCCCATATTGTGCAGCCCCACTAGCTATGTACCTGGCTACCTAACTACCTTCATCAGTGTTTCCCAACCAGGTGCAAAGCTAAGACTCCACAGCCAGAGGCCGTCTGGGCATGCTGGGAGCTGTAGTTTCGCAACAGCTAGAGGCACTATGGTTGGGAAACGGTGACCTACCTACATACCTGGCTACCTGCCTTTTTACTGAGTGGGACACCAAGGGGGGCATTATTACAGGCCTATAGATGTGGAGATTGTGTAGTATTAAGGTGAGCACTAGAAAAATGCAGAGTCTAAGATGTTTGTTCTGCAGATGAAGAGAGATCAAGTTTTGGTTGGAAGAAGACATCATGGCAGTCTGAGTCGGACGGGGAAGAAAAGGAAAGAGGACGACGCTGATCAGAAAAAACGTGACCTGTGAGTTCCTTCATGTAGCTGTAATCACTTGTATATATCCTGTGTACAGCTGGTATGTACCTCTATATGGTCCTGTATATAATCACTTATATGGTATATATCCTGTGTACAGCTGGCATGTACCTCTATATGGTCCTGTATATAATCACTTATATGGTATATACATCCTGTGTACAGCTGGTATGTACCTCTATATGGTCCTGTATATAATCACTTATATGGTATATATCCTGTGTACAGCTGGTATGTACCTCTATATGGTCCTGTATATAATCACTTATATGGTATATATCCTGTGTACAGCTGGTATGTACCTCTATATGGCCCTTTATATAATCACTTATATGGTATATATCCTGTGTACAGCTGGTATGTACCTCTGTATGGTCCTGTATATAATCACTTATATGGTATATATCCTGTGTACAGCTGGCATTTACCTCTATATGGTCCTGTATATAATCACTTATATGGTATATATCCTGTGTACAGCTGGTATGTACCTCTATATGGTCCTGTATATAATCACTTATATGGTGTATATCCTGTGTACAGCTGGCATTTACCTCTGTATGGTCCTGTATATAATCACTTATATGGTATATATCCTGTGTACAGCTGGTATGTACCTCTATATGGTCCTGTATATAATCACTTATATGGTATATATCCTGTGTACAGCTGGCATTTACCTCTATATGGTCCTGTATATAATCACTTATATGGTATATATCCTGTGTACAGCTGGTATGTACCTCTATATGGCCCTGTATATAATCACTTATATGGTATATATCCTGTGTACAGCTGGCATTTACCTCTGTATGGTCCTATATATAATCACTTATATGGTATATATCCTGTGTACAGCTGGTATGTACCTCTATATGGTCCTGTATATAATCACTTATATGGTATATATCCTGTGTACAGCTGGCATTTACCTCTATATGGTCCTGTATATAATCACTTATATGGTATATACCCTGTGTACAGCTGGTATGTACCTCTATATGGTCCTGTATATAATCACTTATATGGTATATATCCTGTGTACAGCTGGCATTTACCTCTATATGGTCCTGTATATAATCACTTATATGGTATATATCCTGTGTACAGCTGGTATGTACCTCTATATGGTCCTGTATATAATCACTTATATGGTATATATCCTGTGTACAGCTGGCATTTACCTCTGTATGGTCCTGTATATAATCACTTATATGGTATATATCCTGTGTACAGCTGGTATGTACCTCTATATGGTCCTGTATATAATCACTTATATGGTATATATCCTGTGTACAGCTGGCATTTACCTCTGTATGGTCCTGTATATAATCACTTATATGGTATATATCCTGTGTACAGCTGGTATGTACCTCTATATGGTCCTGTATATAATCACTTATATGGTATATATCCTGTGTACAGCTGGTATGTACCTCTATATGGTCCTGTATATAATCACTTATATGGTATATATCCTGTGTACAGCTGGCATGTACCTCTGTATGGTCCTGTATATTATCACTTATATGGTATATATCCTGTGTACAGCTGGCATGTACCTCTGTATGGTCCTGTATATAATCACTTATATGGTATGCAAATCCAGTGCATAGGTGGTATCTACCTCTATATGATGAATGTATGTGGGGATATTGGTCTTTTGTATAGTCAATTTTTTTTTCAGTAACAATATAGTGGTATTAGTCAGTGGTAATGGTAGTGGTGCGCATGGTGTGGCGGTATTATTTGTCCCTTACTGGAAACACACAAACTAGCACTGTGCACGCATTTCATTTTGTTTGGAGATGCTGACCATTTTTTTTTTTTTTTTTTGTGTACTGATAAGATTAGTAAGTATTATTGGTCCCAGATTGTTCAGTAACAGTATGATGGTAATATGTTTCGTGGTAATATTACTTTGTACAGTGGTATTATTGGTAATATTGGTCTCAGTATACAGGATTTGCTCAGTAACAGTATGATGGCAATATGTATGGTGATAACATTTCCTCCTTACATACCGGTATTATTTGGTAACTGTCTAATTTTATAATGTGTATGTTTGTGTGTGAATATAGCAAAGAGGTTCTAAAGCAGCACTACCAATATGGATAGATGCAGGTGCGCGCAATCCAAAAAAAGCCGGGTCACTGCTACTGTTAGAGATGTATACACAGAAGATTGCAGCACTCTAGATTCAGGCGAAAAAAACTTAGAGTAGTTTTATTCCATCCAAAATGCGACGTTTCGGTCGCCACATGCGACCATTTTCATTGGATGGAATAAAACTACTCTAAGTTTTTTTCACCTGAATCTCGAGTGCTGCAATCTTCTGTGTGTGAATATATATATAATTTTTATATTATGTACCCTATTATAACAAACTATGACTGACATGTGACCCCTCCCCTTTTGGCTCCGATGTGGGCTGGTTAGTCTAAAATGCCCTGGCCTATTTTCTGTCCCAGTCCATGACGATCGCAGCGGGTGTCAGGAGTGACACCCGGGGGAATCTGTCTATAAGCACAGGTACTACTACTCCCATCATGGAACAGTCTGTTCCATGGTGGGAGTAGTAGTACTACCTAAAAAATGTTTAAAAATATAGAGAAAAAAAAGTGAAACACACACACTTTATTAAACACACTATTAAAATACATTACTTATAAAAAATTTGCAGATAATTTATTCAGATCAAATCAATTTT
The DNA here is from genome assembly GCF_029499605.1 of Hyla sarda. Classification (NCBI taxonomy): domain Eukaryota; kingdom Metazoa; phylum Chordata; class Amphibia; order Anura; family Hylidae; genus Hyla; species Hyla sarda. The sequence goes on from NC_079191.1 coordinate 360,637,245, forward strand.
TTTTTTAATTGTCCGAATCGGCCAAATCAACTATTTCAAAAATTCGCTCATCTTTAATAATTTTGTTTAGGTGCTTCATTTGTTTTTATTAGTTAGTTACAAGTTGATCTTTTTTGAAATTTTTTTCTTCACTTCTTAATGTGTTAACCTGTCATCTTTTAATGTGGCTTTCAAGTATATAAAAAGGATTAACTCTTTGATACATGGGACCCCCGCTGAGCTCTAGAAGCATAATGGTGTTAGTGGCCACTGGAGGTCACTGCGGATCTGTAAGTTGCCACCAGTGTAGTCATCATTTTGCATTTCACATCTGCACAGATTTTATTAAATGATAAAATACTTGGTTTAGTGACCATTTAATACAGACTTTTCTAAAGCAAATCATGAATAATATTAAACTGTCATTTAAAATAAATTCACTTGCACAGAAAAGCAGCAGCATTTTAGCACAGAGATTTGTTACATTTCTTAATCCATATAAAAATGTATGTTGGTTAGGATCGTGTATATTCTGTGTTACCTCTATAGGGCGTAATACACAATGTTAACCCCTTAAGGACTCAGGGTTTTTCAGTTTTTGCACTCCTTACCTTTTAAAAACCATAACCCTTTAAATTTTTCACCTAAAAATCCATATTATGGCTTATTATTTGCGTCACCAATTCTACCTTGCAGTGACATTAGTCATTTTACCCAAAAATTCACGGCGAAACAGAAAAAAAAATCATTGTGTGAAAAAATCGAAGAAAAAACGCCATTTTGTAATTTTGGGGGCTTCCGTTTCTACGCAGTGCATATTTCGGTAAAAATGACACCTTATCACTATTCTGTAGGTCCATTCGATTAAAATGATACCCTACTTATATTGATTTGATTTTGTTGTACTTCCGGAAAAAATCATAACTACATGCAGGAAAATGTATATGTTTAAAAATGTCATCTTCTGACCCCTATAACTTTTTTATTATTCCACGTACAAGGCGGTGTGAGGACTCATTTTTTGCGCTGTGATCTGAAGTTTTTAGCGGTATAATTTTTGTTTTGATCGGACTTTTTGATCACTTTTTATTCATTTTTTAATGGTATAAAAAGTGACCAAAAATACTCTTTTTTGGACTTTGGAATTTTTTCGCGCGTACGCCATTGACCATGCGGTTTAATTAATTATATATTTTTATAGTTCGGACATTTACTCACATATGTTTATTTTTTTTAATTTACACTGTTTTATTTTTTTATGGGAAAAGGGGGGTGATTCAAACTTTTATTAGGGAAGGGGTTAAATGACCTTTATTAACACACTTTTTTTTACCTTTTTTTTTGCAGTGTTATAGGTCCCATAGGGACCTATAACACTGCACACACTGATCTCTCATGCTGATCACTGGCGTGTATTAACACGCCTGTGATCAGTGTTATCGGCGCTTGACTGCTCCTGCCTGGATCTCAGGCACGGAGCAGTCATTCGTCGATCGGACACCAAGAAGGCAGGTAAGGGCCCTCCCGGTGTCCTGTAAGCTGTTCGGTCCCGAACAGCCCGACTGACTAGCCGGGATAGTTTCACTTTCACTTTAGAAGCGACGGTCAGCTTTGACCGCCGCTTTAAAGGGTTAATACCGCACATTGCCGCGATCGGCGATGTGTGGTATTAACTGCGGGTCCCGGCCGTTGATGAGCGCCGGGACCGACGCGATGTGATGCGGGGTCGCGCTGCTTCATATCACGGGAGCCGGCGCAGGACGTAAATATACATCCTGCGTCGTTAAGGGGTTAAATATTATAAAATTATATCACAAATGAAGGCACTAATCCAATTTTTAAAGTAATGGATGATCAACAGTAAAATTCTATAACGCAGCATCCTGACATGTTGGGTAATAAACTGGACTATAATATATAAAACTCACGTAAACATAATCTTTAGTGATGAGCGGCACATGCCATATTCAAATTCGCGATATTTCGCAAATATATGGCAGAATATTCATCCTATATTCGAGAAATTCGCATATTCAATATATTTGTGGATATTTTCGCTTTGTGTAAATTTGCATGCGCACAAATCCGCATGCGCATGCGAATTTATGTGCATGCGAATTTACACAAAGGATAACTATCTACCGATCTATATTATCTATTTATATTATCTATCCATCCAATCTCCCAATATTCTTTGTCTATACAGAAGTGATAATGGGTCTATGAAATTTTTCATTTTGAATATTGTCATGTCATATTACTATCTATCTACCTATTTAATTATAGCGACAATATTCGCTAATATGAGGATATTCGCGAATATTCGCATATTCTCATATTCGTGAATATTCACTCTCCAGTCTAATACAGTAAATTGCTAGTAGGGTTACGTTAAGTTTAATTATTACAAAATGACATCTAACAAATGAAGAAGAAAGCATAGAACTCAAAGGGGAAATTCTTATTGCAATTGTGCTGCTTTTGTGGCATTTACAAATCACAAATCATGGTATACACTATATTTGCACTATAATTTGTGACTTTTCTTTGCTACATTTGAAAAGTGTTAGGAAAAGTGGGTGTAGTTTAGCAGAAAAGGTTGTAGCCAACAACAGTGTGAAAATTTAAAGGTTTTGAGCAAGAAAATATGAAAAAAGTTGTGCTACACTTTGCCTGTGTATAGAAATCGACATGTGTAGCTTTAATTTTCTGGCAGCCACTGTCCAAAATGTGCCAAGTTTATTGGAAGCTATTTGGAACGCCAGTCCTAATAAATCTCTCCAATTGTCCAGTGGTATCCTGTATTGTGGTCATCCCCAATGCAGATTTCATTATATGAATATTAAAGGGGTCATCCAAGAATAGAAAAACAGCTCCACGTCTGTCCCTAGGTTGTGTGTGGTATTACAACTTGGCTCCATTCACTTCAATGGAACTGAGCTGCAGAAGCACACCCAACCTGAAGACAGATGGGGAGTGGTTTTTGAAAGATATTATCTCTGTTTTTCTATTCCTGGATAGGCCCCTTAAAGCCACCGTAGCTCAACGGTCAGCATTGTTGTCTTGTAGCACTGGGTTTGAAACTTTCCAAAGTCATCATGTACAAGGAGTTTGCATGTTCTCAGATGTGCATGGGTTTCCTATAGACACATACAGGTAGGTTAATCCCTGTGGCATTGGTCCTAGTGTATGTCCATGTCTAAGATAGGATCATTACATTGTGAGCTCAACTGTGGAGAGGGACTAATAGTAATGGTGACAATTTTGGAAGTGTGGAAATTACTTGGTGTTACTTGGCCACCATGCATGTCTTTTAATTCCTTATAAATGTCTATTTACATTGAGAAAGTAAGGGAAACCTCTGCCAGACTCTTCTCACGGCAGCTCTAAGAGAACTGCAAATTAGAGATGAACCCTACAGAGCAGAAATACGCTATAAAAATCTCATATACAAGTGATATAATAACCAGAAATGGTGCTGTTTCTCATGTACGCACAAGCAGGGCAACTTATCCTGAAATGACTGGAATGCTATAAACATATTTTTTAAGATCTATTGCAGATTTTTGTATGATCTTTATTTTAGAATAAATGTAAAATCTTGCTGTTTTTAGACTGGGCTGACATTTCCTGTTTTCCAGAGGATACTTTTCAGCATTCTCCTCTACTTATTCTCATTATCGGCAGAATTACAATAAAAAGTGACCCCTTTATATAGATAACACAGTATCTGTTTTTAAATATAGATCACCGCTCCCCTGCTCCTTTTCCTGCACAATGACCTCTGCATAGGTCACAGATCATGCCTATAAATCTCTCCATAGAAGTAATCGAATCAGCTCCAAACTACTGTACTTCCCATGCTTCATGTGGCTTCTATAAAGCATTTCTGTGAATGCTGTTAACAAATCAGAGCAGAAGGTCAAGCAAATTGGTTACCCTCCTAATAATGTGTAAAAAAAATAAAACAATTTACAACCTTTGTTATTTCTACTTGCATTCCATTTAATAAACATATAATGTCCCAGGTACATTACTTAACATTAAAAAGTACCTTTCACCAAATAAGCTTTTCTAAACTAACTCTATGTTCCCTAACTACTCCTAACATTCCTCCCACTCTTATAAAAAAGCTTTAAAAAGCTCTGTATCATACAGTTCTTCTTGCTCACACTGTACAATCTCTTAGCAGGAGAAAGTGGGTGTTTCCCAGCAGGCATGACATCACTGAGGCCTGCTGGGGCACCACTTCTGCCCTCACATTGTTGCAGTGCTGTGGTGCTGAATAGAAGACTTCAGGCACTGTGCTGCTTTCAGTGATGCTCTATGCATGTTTCAGTGAGGCTCTTTGCAGCTTTCAATAAGGGTCTGTGCAGCTGTCAATCAAGCTCAGTGCAGAGAAACACTTCCTGAGTTTGATCTCCTGCCAGGCCAGGAGGAGACCAAACTCACTGTATTAATTGTGGCAGGGAACAGAACAGAGCCAACTAGTGGCCGTTTTTTCACTCACATTTTAAATATATTTATGTTGATAATTTTAAAAGCAAGTGAATGGGAAAGTGTCTGCTAATTACAGGAACACTATATTAAGTGTTTACTCTTTAAGCTACATAAAATTTTACCTGCTACATTCTTGCCCATGCTGCCATTTTGATGTATGTTTGGGGTCATTGTCCTGCTGGAAGACCCAAGATCTCGGACGGAAACCCAGCTTTCTGACACTGGCTGTACAGTGCGACCCAAAATCCATTGGTAATCCTCAGATTTTATGATGCCTTGCACAAATTGAAAGGTTCCAGCACCAGAGGCAGAAAAACAACCCCAAAACATCATTGAACCTCCACCATATTTCACTGTAGGTACTGTGTTATGTTCTTTGTAGGCCTCCTTCCGTTTTTGGTAAACAGTAGAATGATATGCTTTACCAAAAAGCTCTATCTTAGTCTCATCTGTCCACAAGATGTTTTCCCAGAAGGATTTTGGCTTGCTCAAGTTCATTTTGGCAAAATGTAGTCTTGCTTTTTTATGTCTCTGTGTCAGCGGTGGGGTCCTCATAGGTCTCCTGCCATAGTGTTTCATTTCATTTAAATGTTGACGAATAGTTTGCGCTGACACTGATGCTCCCTCAGCCTGCAGGACAACTTGAATATCTTTCGAACTTGTTTGGGGCTGCTTATCCACCATCCGAACTATCCTGCGATGACACCTTTCATCAATTTTTCTCTTCCTTCCACGCCCAGGGAGATTAGCTACAGTACCATGGGTTGCAAACTTCTTGATAATGTTGCGCACTTTGGACAAAGGCAAATCTAGATATCTGGAGATGGACTTGTAACCTTGAGATTGTTGACATTTTTCAACAATTTTGGTTCTCAAGTCCTTCGACAGTTCTCTTCTCCTCTTTCTGTTGTCCACGCATAGTGAGGCACACAGAGACACACATGCAAAGACTAAGTGACCTTCTCTCCTTTTTATCTGCTTTCAGGTGTGATTTTTATATTACCTATACCGGTTACTTGCCCCAGGTGAGTTTAAAGGAGCATCACATGCTTGAAACAATCTTATTTTTCCAAAATTTGGAAAGAGTGCAAATAATTTTGTCCAGCCCATTTTTGGAGTTTGGTGTGACATTATGTCCAATTTGCTTTTTTTCCTCCCTTTTTTTGTTTAGTTCCAATACACACAAAGGGAATAAATGTGTATAGCAAAACATGTGTTACTGCAATCCTTTTCTAGAACAATTTCAGGGGTGCCAACATTTATGGCCATGACTGTATCCTCCTAAAGGATAATTCCTAGAGGGAAGATAGGGATAGGTGGTAAGATTTAACAAGGCATAACAAATGTCAGGCTAAACCAGACTGACACCTGAACTGTTAGAAGACTGTTTTCAATCCCATTATTACTTGTAATACATTAGAGCAGATGATGACTTGTTACATGTATATAATGGGACCTTACAAACAGTCTTGCGAGCAAGCAAACAGACCCAAACAGGCAGGTGTCAACATTTAGTAGCTCTGGGTTTATTGCTGTAAACTTCACGTACAGCAATAGATTGCACTTGCAGCATACAGTAAAACAGAAACGTAAATGTCCTTCACATCAGGTTCTCTATACAAACTGCTTCTCACTCAAACTTGAAGGATTCAGTGCAAAAGTCTTTTTGGTGCAATGTAACAATATCCAAGGTAGCCCATGCAAGCTGATCTTGCCTCAGACCAGCTGCTTTCTGTTGCTCTCTAGCCATGCTCATTAACCTTTGGGGTCAGGTTCAGGACTGAAACACACCACAGAACTGGGGTATGGGAATGACTTGATGGCCAGAACGATCAGTCACTGAGACAAGAAGGCTCAGTTATAAATACCTTACTTTTACCATTTTATTAGCTGTTTACATATATATCCTACTTCCAAGCCCCATCAAGAAATCCACAAGGGTGTCTACCGCCAGCGGCAGACTGACCAGCTTGTCCATTCGGACATGGTCCGAGGGCCCAGCTGGGTAAAGAGCCCGCTGCAGCTGCTGAGAATCCAGGACACTTGTCCCGGATCCCCAGTCAGACAAGCGCTACTTTCTGCTGAACACGGAGTGGATGCTTCATGTGAGGGTGAGTGATGCCCCTGTGTGCTGCCTCTCTCCCCCCTGGCTTTAGCCTGCATAAATTAGTTCAGCTTTCAGGTGCTCCGGTGGGCTGGAAAAGGTGGATACAGTCCTAGGAGAGAGTCCTAAAAGCTGAACTAATTTATGCAGGCTAAAGTCAGCAACTGCCAAGCCGAGAAGTTCCTGATGTCTGATTAAGGGGTGAAGGGGGAGAGATGGTCTGATTATGAGTGACAGGGGACTGAGTAATAAGAACATGGGACTGGTGAAGCAGTCTGAGTCTGCTTAAGGGGAACTGGTGAAGGGGGGGGCCTGATTAAGGGGGTCTGCATCTGATTAAGGAGGGCAGTGGACTGGTGAAGGGGGACATGGGACTGATTAAGGGGGCAGGGCACTTATTAAGGGGAACAGGGGACTGATTAAGGGGACAGGAGACTGATTGAGGGGGGACATGGGACTGATTAAGGGGGACAGGGGACTGATTAAGGGGGGCATGGGACTGATTAAGGGGGCAGGGGACTGATTAAGGGGGACAGGGGACTGATTAAAGGGACAGGGGACTGATTAAAGGGACAGGGGACTGATTAAGGGGGACAGGGGACTGGTGAAGTTGGGCAAGGGACTGATTAAGGGGAGGCAATAGTTTTATTGAACGGGTGGCTAAGGGTTTTGGCGATGGGAATGAAGGTGGCATATTGTGTGCTTCAAATTGTCTAAAGGGTGACTAACAAAAACATTGGTTGAAGAAATGTGGGAGAGTCTAAGCATGCTTATTGTTGTAAAATAGTTAGATATAGTGTTCTGACCACATAGCTCTTGTTTCTACAATACATAAACTTATGTATAACTTATGTATACATTGATATACATGATTGTTACCAGTCAATTCAGTTATTTATTATTGTACTTGTTTGCACTTGCACTTAAATTATGGGGGAATCTCTACTGCGCAGATGCAGAGAGCTGTGACGAAGTCCGTGTGGGGATGTCAGCTGACTCTCCCGAACACGTGTTCCAGTCACTGTGTTGTTCTGTATCACATGGCCGTCATCATGGAGATGAGCGATGCCAACCTGCGCTCTCTCCACGATACTCGGTCAAAGCATTGTCTATCATGTATTGTATACAAGGAGATATGCCATATCATTTGTATTTAATCTACGTGTGTGACTACATGACATATAGTGAATATAATTATGTGTAATACTATACAAATATATAAAAAATATATAAAAAAAAGTGTCAAGATGCAAGAATGTTGGACCTATGTGGGCAAAACTTAGTACATCTCAGAGTCATACAAGAATACCAAAAAAAAAAAAGTAAATATTAAATATAAAGAAAAAAATGTAAAGAACAAAAAATAAAATAGATAAAAATAAAAAGATATAAAACAAAAAATATAAAGAAAATATAAATAAAGAAAAAAAAATTTTTAGAAAAATTTAATATTAAAAAAAATATATATAATGAATAAAAATTAAAATAATAAATAGCATAAAAGAATAAAGTAAAAATAGTCATAATATAGACTTATTGTGGTTATTTCATGGGTAACCACATGGTCACCCACTGGCCTCTGGGTCTCTCAAGATATGGGGGACCCATGTATGAATTCCCTAATATCTACTCCTGGGGCCATGAGACCAGTGCCCGGGGGCACACTATCAATGTATCCCCTGACACCAGTCAAAGGAATAATCTCCAGAGTTGGGTCGCTAAACCCTTGTCCAGAGGCTCTGGCCACCATAGCCCAAAGATGGAGCGCGCCCGCTATTTCAGCAGCGACGTATCAAACAGGGCGGGTCCCCCCTTTTTTTTCCTTTATTGTTTTTAAGACAAAATTGTCAAGAAATATGTATCAGAAAAAAGAGAAAGCAAAATTACATAACAATAAAAAATAGAAAAGAATAAAATGAAAAATACAAAATGAAAAATAAATAAAAAAATATAATAATCAAAATGTATCCCTCTAAAAGATGTATATCCTATTTACACACAATGGTCCATCAACTGCATCATAGCTGGAAATAATGTTTTTTTTGTTTTTTTATTTATTTATCTACAATCGAATAGAATGGCAATTCTCCATTGGTGTTACGCCTAGCGCTCCGGGTCCCCGCTCCTCCCCGGAGCGCTCACGGCGTCTTTCTCCCTGCAGCTCCCCGGTCAGTCCCGCTGACCGGGAGCGCTGCACTGTCACGGCCGTTGGGGATGCGATTCGCACAGCGGGATGCGCCCGCTCGCGAATCGCATCCCAGGTCACTTACCCGTTCCCGTCCCCTGCTGTCATGTGCTGGCGCGCGCGGCTCCGCTCTCTAGGGCGCGCGCGCGCCAGCTCCCTGAGACTTAAAGGGCCAGTGCACCAATGATTGGTGCCTGGCCCAATTAGCTTAATTGGCTTCCACCTGGTCCCTGACTATATCTAACCTCCTCCCATGCACTCCCTTGCCGGATCTTGTTGCCCTTGTGCCTAGTGAAAGCGTTTTGTGTGTCTAAAGCCTGTGTACCAGAACTTCTGCTATCCACCCTGACTACGAACCTTGCCGCCTGCCCCCGACCTTCTGCTACGTCCGACCTTGCTTCTGTCTACTCCCTTGTACCTCGCCTATCATCAGCAGTCAGAGAGGTGAGCCGTTGCTAGTGGATACGACCTGGTCACTACCGCCGCAGCAAGACCATCCCGCTTTGCGGCGGGCTCTGGTGAAAACCAGTAGTGACTTAGAACCGGTCCACTAGCGCGGTCCTCGCCAATCCCTCTCTGGCACAGAGGATCCACTACCTGCCAGCCGGCATCGTGACAATTGGATACAGAAATAATCATATAATGATCATAGTATCAAATTACATTGGTTTCATGATAATATTCAAACTGATGAGATGTTCCTCCTCCTCAATTCAAATTCAACTCCATGTTTTACCTAAAATAAAACAAAAAGAAAAATAAATATAATAAAAAATGAAATACATTTAATGTATGTCTATTTGTCATATACTACTTGGTGGACTCTAGAAATTGTCATGGCTACACAATATTAAAGTCTACATTTAGTCCCTTCAGACGAAGTGAGTCCAATTGGTGGATTCACCATAATTCTCTTTTACGAAGCAAGGCAGTCTATCACCACCTCTAGGTGGTATCGGTATAAAATCTATCGCCATAAGTCTAATATCGTTCTCCGTTTGTCCGGGCCTCTGTACAGTGCTTGGACACAGTGAGATCTAGCCTCTTCTTTCTAATACTGTGTCTGTGGTTGTTCAATCTAACTTTTAGGCTCCAGGTAGTTTGGCCTACATATATCAATTTACATGGGCACATTAATACATATATCACCCATGTCGAATCACATGGGAGGAAATATTTAAGATTGTATACTTTACCAGTAACTGGATGTTCAAAAGTTGAGCCTTTGGACATGAGTTTGCAGTTAACACATGAAAGACATGGGAAAGATCACAGTCTTCTAGATGTTAAGAACGTTTGGCCTGATCTCTTTTGACTCTTGACTCCTGAATGTACTAGTCTATCCCTTAGATTACGTGACCTACGGTATGACATAAGTGGTCTTGATGTAAATTCTTCTATATTAGGATAACTCCTACCTAGAATGTACCAATGTTGATTTACATTTTTCAAGGGTGACAGCTCTGGAAATGTAATAATGTATTTTTGTATGTTGGTTTGACATAGAGTCTTGCATGTAGCTGATTATCCTTCTTGACCACCAGGACATCCAAAAAATTAACGCTATTTGAAGATTGAGTGATTGTAAATTTTATGTTGTCATCAATTTCATTAAGGAAGGTATAAAATAACTGGAATTCTTCCAGAGTACCCTCCCACAGGAGGAAGATGTCTTTGATATATATCCACCATCCCAGACATTGTCTGAAATGGTGGGATAGATAGACGACATCTTTCTCCATGGCAGCCATATACAGATTAGCGTACATTGGCGCTACATTTATTCCCATGGTGGTACCGATTAACTGTAAATAATATTGTTCATCAAATAAAAAATAGTTATTGGTCAAAATTAATTTCAACAACTGTAAAAGAAAATTCTGAACCACCATGGGGAACACAGAAGCAGCCAATGTTTTACGAATAGCTTCCAAGCCTTTCACATGATTGATTGAGGTATACAAACTGACAATATCGAAAGACACCAGTAGGGTGTGTTCCGATATTGGCACATTTCGTATTTTGGTCAGGAAATCATTGGTGTCTTTGATATAAGATTTAGAGGCAAATACATAAGGTCTCAAAATTTTATCTAGTAGTTTGGAAGCATTACTCAAGATGCTCCCTCGACCTGACACGATAGGCCTACCAGGTGGAGAAGACAGGGACTTGTGAATCTTTGGTAAGACATACAGTACTGGAGTAACTGGATGCTTTATTACCAAAAATTCAAGTAAATTATTGTCTATAAGATTATCGTTAAATGCTTGTTCCACAACCACAGTTAGTTTTCTTAGAATATCCATTCTAGGGTCACGGTCTAACTTACAATACGTAGAGGAGTCTGCCAACTGTCTGAATACTTCCTTTTTGTAATCCATTGTGTCTATAACCACGACACCACCCCCCTTGTCTGCGGGTTTTATGGTGAGGTCGTGGTTATGGACCAATTCTTCAATGGCTATTTTTTCTTCCTTAGTAAGATTCTGTCTGACTCTAACCTTCCCAGGATTTTGGTCTCTGAGTTGCTCTATATCCTGTTTGACTAAATTCATGTAAGTTTCCAGGGGGTGTGATACCACATGCGGGTTAAATGAGCTCTTGTTAAAGAGATCAATATCCGCCAGGTGCATGACACCACTTGTACCATGCGTCCGAGAGGGACCTGTGTAGCCATCTTGACTACTAAACCACATTTTTTATTTGAGTCTTCTGAAAAAAGCTTGTACATCACATTCAAGGTTAAACCAATCACAATTTTCAATTGGACAAAATGAAAGTCCTTTAGGTAACATGGAAATCTGGGCATCAGTAAGCTCATAAGAGGATATATTTACCACCGTCTGCTTTTTCTCTGAAAGCAGGGTTGAGGTTTTGGCTGTGGAGTCCTCTTTTGGCTCCTTGTTCTTCCTGGACCTGTTTCTCTTCCTGGACCTGTTTCTCTTCCTGGACCTGTTTCTGGATCTGAAATGAGAAGTAAAAATAAAAATTAGTTAGTACATTCAGGGGAAAAAAGTGGTAAAAATGTTTTTATAAACAAACACACACATATATATATAAATATATATATATATATATATATATATATATATATATAAACACATTTTGTTTTCAAAGCTGCAAATTTGTGTTTTGAAGTCATTTATTGTTTTTTGCTTATGTGTGCTAAAAAAAATGGTATTTAAAAGGGATTTACAGTTTTTTTGCTTATGTAAGCCAAATTTATGAAACCCCCTGTGATAGTATGATAAATGTGCCATACATAAGCAAAACTAAAGCAAATAAAAATTATAAATGTCCCTCTTCGTCTTAACCATGTTTGTCAACAACTTTTTTTAACATGGATTTGCAGGTCTTATTGAACCTCCCTATCAGCCCATCAGTTTGTGGGTGATATACAGAAGCTCCTTACTGTTTAATTTTATTGTCTAAATAGTCTTATTTACCACCATGTTTTTTAAGGGCCCTGGGACCATTACTTCATTGTTGGCTTTGGTATCCCAATATAACAGATTATTATGTGCTTTAACAAAAAGGATACCTATTATTAGCTTCTGGCTCTTGGGAAACATCATTAAGAAAAGTCACATTTTCCCAGGCACTTTTTAGTGTGGTGTCTTGTAACCACTGTAACAAAATTTGCTTTAGACATCTCCAGGTCAGGCACGACTGGGTCAGCTTCTACTTCTGCAAGAATGGCTAGGGGAAAATTATCAGGTACACCAGTAATTTCCCCAGGTAAACCATTTACCACAGGTAAACCATTATTCAAAGGTTTACACATAGAAGACACCACTTTGACTGTGTTAACCTTAGCACTGGGAGATGTGATTTTACGTCTAAAATTCCAAGAACAAAGAAAAATCCTGTCCTATTATAATTGCATGCATTAAAGGGGTTATCCACCATAAGGTGATTTTAGTACGTACCTGGCAGGCAGTAATGGACATGCATAGGAAGGATTTGCTCTTGTCTTGGGGCTAAAAGGCTATGTAATGTGATTGCCATAACACCGTGGCTAGCTTTTTGTGAACTGGTATTTTCTGTTTGACTTTTCTTTTTCTGACTACAAATACCACAATTCCATCTTCCTCCCTCCCACACATCAACCACCCCACCCATTGAAACACCCATTCAAATCAGTGTGGTTTTCACTGAGGGTGCCTACAGTTGTTGCAGATTGATCTCTCTCCCACCAAGCGATCCCTCCACCCATTGAAGCAGACAGGCTCCCTGTCATCAGCTGACTAGTGAGTCAGGTCTCAGCCACATTGCAAGCTGGGAAAAATCTGAGACAACAGCAATTTTGTATGCTGATAAAAATAAATATTGGAGTGAAAATCACAGAAGAATTGTGAGAAAACCGTCACACACAGGTACAGACACTATATTATGAACTACACTAACTTTACAGCCCCTGTAGCATAGTCAAATAAAAAAAATCCTGGAATACCCCTTTAAGTCTTTGACTTCACCCACTTGGTGGGATACATGACCACCATCAGTGTCTACAGTAACTTGAGCACCAGGGTAGTGTTTTATACAGCCATGTTCACCCATGACTCCTGGGCCTTTTTCGGAAGCCTTCTTCCACACCTGGAAAATATTGGGGGGATTTATCAAAACCTGTGCAGAGAAAATTTGCCCATAGCAACCAATCAGATCGCTTCTTTCATTTTTCAGAGGCCTTGTTAACCTCTATTTGCATTTTCATTTTTTCCTCATCACCTTCTAAAAATCATAACGCTTTCAATTTTGCACCTAAAATTCCATATTTTGGCTTATTTCTTTGTGCCACCAATTCTAATTTGCAGTGACATTAGTCATTTTACCAAAAAATCCACAGCGAAACGGAAAAAAAATTTCATTGTGCGACAAAATTAAAGAAAAAAGCATTTTGGGGGCTTCCGTTTCTACGCAGTGCATTTTTCGGTACAAATGACACCTTATCTTCTGTAGGTCCATATGATTAAAATGATATCCTACTTATATAGGTTTGATTTTGTCGTACTTCTGTAAAAAATCATAACTACATGCAGGAAAATTTATACGTTAAAAATTCTTATCTTCTGACCCCTATAACTTTTTTATTTTTCCGCTTACGGGCTGGTATTTTTTGTGCCGTAATCTAAAGTTTTTATCAGTACCATTTTTGTATTGATCAGACTTTTTGAGAGCTTTTTATTCATTTTTTCATGATATAAAAAGTGACCAAAAATACGCTATTTTGAAATTTGGAATTTTTTTGTGCATACGCCATTGACCGTGCGGTTTAATTAACAATATATTTTTATAATTCGGACATTTCCGCACTCGGCGATACCACATATGTTTATTTTTATTTACACATTTTCTTTATGGGAAAAGGGGGGTGATTCAAACTTTTATTAGGGATGGGGTTAAATGACCTTTATTAACTTTTTTTTCACTTTTTTTTTGCATTGTTATAGCTCCCATAGGGGGCTATAACAGTGCACACACTGATCTTTTACGCTGATCCCTGCAAAGCCATAGCTTTGCATGGATCAGTGTTATAGGCGGTCGATTGCTCAAGCCTGCATCTCATCTCACGGAACAAGGTAAGGGGACCTCCGCTCACGTGCTAGCTGATCGGGACATCGCGATTTTATCGCAATAGTCCCGATCAGCTTGACTGAGCTGCTGGGAAGTTTTGACTTTCATTTTAGACGCGGCGATCGACTATGATTGCTGCGTCTAAAATATACAAAAAAGACAGAAAGTTTGTTAACCCTTTAGATGTTTCACAGGAATAGCAGCAAAGTGGAGGAGAAAATAAAAAATCTTAATTCTTTATACTAACATGTTCTTGTAAACCCATTTTTTTCATTTTACAAAGGGTAATTGGCAAAAATGTCCACCAAAATTTGCAACCCTATTTCTCTCGAGTAAGGAAATACCTCATATGTGGATGTAAAGTGTTCTGCGGGCGCAGTAGAGGGCTCAGAAGAGAAGGAGCAACAATGGGATTTTGGAGAGCGAATTTTGCTGAAATGGTTTTTGGGGGACATGTCTCATTTAGGAAGCTCCCATGATGCCAGAACAGCAAAAAAAAAAACACATGGCACACTATTTGGGAAACTAAACCCCTCAAGGAACTTAACAAGGGGTACATTGAGCCATAACACCCCACAGGTGTTTGATGAATTTTCACTATATTTGGACGTGAAAATGAAAATTTTAATTTTTTTCACTAAAATGCTGGTGCAACCCCATTTTTTTTATTTTCACAAGGGGTAATAGGTAAAAATGTCCCCCAAAATTTGCAACCCCATTTCTCTCGAGTAAGGAAATACCTCATATGTGGATGTAAAGTGCTATGTAGGTGCACTAGAGGGCTGTCACGATGCCGGCTGGCAGGTAGTGGATCCTCTGTGCCGGAGAGGGATTGGCGTGGACCGTGCTAGTGGATCGGTTCTAAGTCACTACTGGTTTTCACCAGAGCCCGCCGCAAAGCGGGATGGTCTTGCTGCGGCGGTAGTGACCAGGTCGTATCCACTAGCAACGGCTCACCTCTCTGGCTGCTGAAGATAGGCGCGGTACAAGGGAGTAGACAGAAGCAAGGTCGGACGTAGCAGAAGGTCGGGGCAGGCAGCAAGGATCGTAGTCAGGGGCAACGGCAGGAGGTCTGGAACACAGGCTAGGAACACACAAGGAAACGCTTTCACTGGCACGATGGCAACAAGATCCGGCAAGGAAGTGCAGGGGAAGTGAGGTGATATAGGGAAGTGCACAGGTGATCAGACTAATTGGAACCACTGCGCCAATCAGCGGCGCAGTGGCCCTTTAAATCGCAAAGACCCGGCGCGCGCGCGCCCTAAGGAGCGGGGCCGCGCGCGCCGGGACAGGACCGACGGAGAGCGAGTCAGGTACGGGAGCCGGGGTGCGCATCGCGAGCGGGCGCTACCCGCATCGCGAATCGCATCCCGGCTGGAGGCGGTATCGCAGCGCCCCGGGTCAGTGGATCTGACCGGAGCGCTGCAGTGAGGAGAGTGTAGCGAGCGCTCCGGGTAGGAGCGGGGACCCGGAGCGCTCGGCGTAACAGTACCCCCCCCCTTGGGTCTCCCCCTCTTCTTAGAGCCTGAGAACCTGAGGAGCAGACTTTTGTCTAGGATATTGTCCTCAGGTTCCCAGGATCTCTCTTCTGGACCACAACCCTCCCAATCCACTAAAAAAAAGGTTTTCCCTCTGACCTTTTTGGATGCCAGAATCTCTTTGACGGAGAAGATGTCCGAGGAGCCGGAAACAGGAGTGGGAGGAACAGATTTGGGAGAGAAACGGTTGATGATAAGTGGTTTAAGAAGAGAAACGTGAAAGGCATTAGGAATACGAAGAGAAGGAGGAAGAAGAAGTTTGTAAGAGACAGGATTAATCTGGCACAAAATTTTGAAAGGACCAAGATAGCGTGGTCCCAACTTGTAGCTAGGGACACGGAAGCGGACATATTTAGCGGAGAGCCATACCTTGTCTCCAGGGGAAAAAATGGGAGGAGCTCTTCTTTTCTTATCCGCGAACTTCTTCATGCGTGATGAAGCCTGTAAGAGAGAATTTTGGGTCTCTCTCCATATGATGGAAAGGTCACGAGAAATTTCATCCACAGCGGGCAGACCAGAGGGCAAGGGGGTAGGGAGGGGGGGAAGAGGGTGACGGCCGTACACCACGAAAAATGGGGATTTGGAGGAAGATTCAGAGACTCTGAAGTTATACGAGAATTCGGCCCATGGAAGGAGATCTGCCCAGTCATCCTGGCGGGAGGAAACAAAATGTCGTAAAAAATCACCCAAGACCTGGTTAATTCTTTCTACTTGTCCATTGGATTGAGGATGATATGCAGAAGAAAAATTTAATTTAATTTTGAGTTGTTTACAGAGAGCCCTCCAGAATTTAGACACGAATTGGACGCCTCTATCCGAGACGATCTGCGTAGGCAACCCGTGAAGACGAAAAATGTGTACAAAAAATTGTTTAGCCAACTGAGGCGCTGAAGGAAGACCAGGAAGAGGAATGAAATGTGCCATTTTGGAGAATCGATCAACGACCACCCAAATAACAGTGTTGCCACGGGAAGGGGGTAAATCAGTAATAAAATCCATACCAATCAGAGACCAAGGCTGTTCGGGGACAGGCAGGGGATGAAGAAAACCAGCGGGCTTCTGGCGAGGAGTCTTATCCCGGGCACAGATAGTGCAGGCTCGCACAAAGTCCACAACATCCGTCTCCAGAGTCGGCCACCAATAGAAGCGAGAGATGAGTTGCACAGATTTCTTGATGCCCACATGACCTGCGAGATGGGAGGAGTGACCCCATTTGAGGATTCCGAGGCGTTGGCGTGGAGAAACAAAGGTCTTTCCTGGAGGAGTTTGCCTGATGGAGGCTGGAGAAGTGGAAATCAGGCAGTCAGGAGGAATGATGTGTTGCGGAGAGAGTTCAACTTCAGAAGCATCCGAGGAACGAGAGAGAGCATCGGCCCTAATGTTCTTATCGGCAGGCCGAAAGTGAATTTCAAAATTAAATCGGGCAAAGAACAGAGACCACCTGGCCTGGCGAGAATTCAGCCGTTGGGCAGACTGGAGGTAGGAGAGGTTCTTGTGATCGGTGTAAATAATAACTGGAAATCTTGATCCCTCCAGCAGATGCCTCCATTCCTCAAGTGCTAATTTGATGGCCAGAAGCTCTCGATCCCCGATGGAGTAGTTCCTCTCCGCCGGAGAGAAGGTCCTAGAAAAAAAACCACAAGTAACAGCATGCCCGGAAGAATTTTTTTGTAGAAGGACAGCTCCAGCTCCCACTGAGGAGGCATCAACCTCCAATAGGAAGGGTTTGGAAGGGTCAGGTCTGGAGAGCACGGGAGCCGAAGAAAAGGCAGACTTGAGCCGTTTAAAGGCGTCTTCCGCTTGAGGAGGCCAAGACTTGGGATCGGCATTTTTTTTGGTTAAAGCCACGATAGGAGCCACAACGGTAGAAAAATGTGGAATAAATTGCCTGTAATAATTGGCGAACCCCAAAAAGCGTTGGATAGCACGGAGTCCGGAGGGGCGTGGCCAATCTAAGACGGCAGAGAGTTTGTCTGGATCCATTTGTAGTCCCTGGCCAGAGACCAAGTATCCTAGGAAAGGAAGAGATTGGCATTCAAACAGACATTTCTCAATTTTGGCATAGAGTTGATTGTCACGAAGTCTCTGAAGAACCATACGGACATGCTGGCGGTGTTCTTCTAGATTGGCAGAAAAAATCAGGATATCGTCCAGATATACAACAACACAGGAGTATAAAAGATCACGAAAAATTTCATTAACAAAGTCTTGGAAGACGGCAGGGGCGTTGCACAGGCCAAAGGGCATGACCAGATACTCAAAGTGTCCATCTCTGGTGTTAAATGCCGTTTTCCATTCATCCCCCTCTCTGATGCGGATGGGATTATAAGCACCTCTTAAGTCCAGTTTGGTAAAGATGTGGGCACCTTGGAGGCGATCAAAGAGTTCAGAGATGAGGGGTAGGGGGTAGCGGTTCTTAACCGTGATTTTATTAAGACCGCGGTAGTCAATGCAAGGACGTAGGGAGCCATCTTTTTTGGACACAAAGAAAAATCCGGCTCCGGCAGGAGAGGAGGATTTACGGATAAAGCCCTTTTTTAAATTTTCCTGGACGTATTCAGACATGGCAAGAGTCTCTGGGGCGGACAGAGGATAAATTCTGCCCCGGGGTGGAGTAGTGCCCGGGAGGAGGTCGATAGGACAATCATAAGGCCTGTGAGGAGGTAGAGTCTCAGCTTGTTTTTTGCAAAAAACATCCGCAAAGTCCATATAGGCCTTAGGGAGACCGGTTACTGGAGGAACCACAGAGTCACGGCAAGGGTTACTGGGAACCGGTTTTAGGCAGTCCTTGGAACAAGAGGGCCCCCAACTCTTGATCTCCCCAGTGGACCAATCCAGGGTTGGGGAATGAAGTTGAAGCCAGGGAAGTCCAAGGAGAATTTCAGAAGTGCAATTGGGGAGGACCAAAAGTTCAATCCTCTCGTGATGAGATCCGATGCACATTAGAAGGGGCTCCGTGCGGAAACGTATGGTACAGTCCAATCTTTCATTGTTTACACAATTGATGTAGAGGGGTCTGGCGAGACTGGTCACTGGGATGTTGAACCTGTTGACGAGAGAGGCCAAAATAAAATTTCCTGCAGATCCGGAGTCCAAGAAGGCCATAGTAGAGAAGGAGAAGGCAGAGGCAGATATCCGCACAGGCACAGTAAGACGTGGAGAAGCAGAGTAGACATCAAGGACTGTCTCACCTTTGTGCGGAGTCAGCGTACGTCTTTCCAGGCGGGGAGGACGGATAGGACAATCCCTCAGGAAGTGTTCGGTACTAGCACAGTACAGGCAGAGATTCTCCATGCGGCGTCGTGTCCTCTCTTGAGGTGTCAGGCGAGACCGGTCGACCTGCATAGCCTCCACGGCGGGAGGCACAGGAACGGATTGCAGGGGACCAGAGGAGAGAGGAGCCGAGGAGAAGAAACGCCTCGTGCGAACAGAGTCCATATCCTGGCGGAGCTCCTGACGCCTTTCGGAAAAACGCATGTCAATGCGAGTGGCTAGGTGAATGAGTTCATGTAGATTAGCAGGGATTTCTCGTGCGGCCAGAACATCTTTAATGTTGCTGGATAGGCCTTTTTTAAAGGTCGCGCAGAGGGCCTCATTATTCCAGGATAATTCTGAAGCAAGAGTACGGAATTGTACGGCATACTCGCCAACGGAAGAATTACCCTGGACCAGGTTCAACAGGGCAGTCTCAGCAGAAGAGGCTCGGGCAGGTTCCTCAAAGACACTTCGGATTTCCGAGAAGAAGGAGTGTACAGAGGCAGTGACGGGGTCATTGCGGTCCCAGAGCGGTGTGGCCCAAGACAGGGCTTTTCCAGACAGAAGGCTGACTACGAAAGCCACCTTAGACCTTTCAGTGGGAAACTGGTCCGACATCATCTCCAAGTGCAGGGAACATTGGGAAAGAAAGCCACGGCAAAACTTAGAGTCCCCATCAAATTTATCCGGCAAGGATAGGCGTAGACCAGAAGCGGCCACTCGCTGCGGAGGAGGTGCAGGAGCTGGCGGAGGAGATGATTGCTGAAGCTGTGGTAGTAACTGCTGTAGCATAACGGTCAGTTGAGACAGCTGTTGGCCTTGTTGCGCTATCTGTTGTGACTGCTGGGCGACCACCGTGGTGAGGTCAGCGACAACTGGCAGAGGAACTTCAGCGGGATCCATGGCCGGATCTACTGTCACGATGCCGGCTGGCAGGTAGTGGATCCTCTGTGCCGGAGAGGGATTGGCGTGGACCGTGCTAGTGGATCGGTTCTAAGTCACTACTGGTTTTCACCAGAGCCCGCCGCAAAGCGGGATGGTCTTGCTGCGGCGGTAGTGACCAGGTCGTATCCACTAGCAACGGCTCACCTCTCTGGCTGCTGAAGATAGGCGCGGTACAAGGGAGTAGACAGAAGCAAGGTCGGACGTAGCAGAAGGTCGGGGCAGGCAGCAAGGATCGTAGTCAGGGGCAACGGCAGGAGGTCTGGAACACAGGCTAGGAACACACAAGGAAACGCTTTCACTGGCACGATGGCAACAAGATCCGGCAAGGAAGTGCAGGGGAAGTGAGGTGATATAGGGAAGTGCACAGGTGATCAGACTAATTGGAACCACTGCGCCAATCAGCGGCGCAGTGGCCCTTTAAATCGCAAAGACCCGGCGCGCGCGCGCCCTAAGGAGCGGGGCCGCGCGCGCCGGGACAGGACCGACGGAGAGCGAGTCAGGTACGGGAGCCGGGGTGCGCATCGCGAGCGGGCGCTACCCGCATCGCGAATCGCATCCCGGCTGGAGGCGGTATCGCAGCGCCCCGGGTCAGTGGATCTGACCGGAGCGCTGCAGTGAGGAGAGTGTAGCGAGCGCTCCGGGGAGGAGCGGGGACCCGGAGCGCTCGGCGTAACAAGGGCTCAGAAGGGAAGGAGCGACAATGGGATTTGGGAGAGCAAATTTTGCTGAAATGGTTGTTGGGGGGCATGTTTCATTTAGGAAGCCCCATGGTGCCATAACAACAAAAAAAACACATGGCACACTATTTTGGAAACTAAACCCCTCAAGGAACGTAGCAAGGGGTACAGTGAGCCTTAACACCCCACAGGTGATTGACCAATTTTTGCTAAAGTTTGATTTGAGAAGGAAAAAATTTAATTTTTTTCACAAAAATGCTGGTGTTATCCCAAATTTTTCATTTTTACAATGGGTAATAGGAGAAAAATCCCCCCCAAAATTTGTAACACAATTTCTTCTGAGTGTGGAAATAACCCATATGTGGATATAAAGTGCTCTGCCGGCGAACTACAATGCTCAGAAGAGAAGGAGCACCATTGGGCTTTTGGAAAGAGAATTTGGTTGGAATGGAAGTCGGGGGCCATGTGCGTTTATAAAGCCCCATGCTACCAGAACAGTGGACCCCTCCCCCATGTGACCCCATTTTGGAAACTACACCCCTCACAGAATTTAATAAGAGGTGCAGTTAGCATTTACACCCCATTGGCGTTTGACAGATTTTTTGAACAGTGGGCTGTGCAAATGAAAAATAAAATTTTTCATTTTCACGGACCACTGTTGCAAACACCTGTGGGGTGTTAAGGCTCACTATATCCCTTGTTACGTTCCGTTAGGGGGGAAGTTTCCAAAATAGGGTCACATGTGGGTGATTTTTTTTTTGCATTTATATCAGAACCGCTGTAACTATCAGCCACCCCTGTGCAAATCACCAATTTAGACCTCAAATGTACATAGTGCGCTCTCACTTCTGAGCCATGTTGTGCGCCCGCAGAGCACTTTACACCCACATATGGGGTATTTCCATACTCAGGAGAAATTATGTTACACATTTTGGGGGTCTTTTTTTCCTTTTACCTCTTGTAAAAATGAAAAGTATGGGGCAATACCAGCATGTTAGTGTAAACATTTTTCTTTTTTTACACTAACATGCTGGTGTAGATCCCAACTTTACCTTTTCATAAGGGGTAAAAGGAGACAAAGCCCCCAAAAATGTGTTATTTCTCCTGAGTATTGAAATACCCCATATGTGGCCCTAAACTGTTGCCTTGAAATACAACAGGGCTCCGACGTGAGAGAGCGCCATGTGCATTTGAGGGATTTGCATAGGGACGGACACGGCAGTGTTCCCCAAACAGGTAGCCTCCAGCTGTTGCAAAACTCCCAGCATGCCTGAACAGTCAATAGCTGTCTGGCAAAACTGGTAGTTATTTTGCAACAGTTGGAGGCTCCGTTTTGGAAACACTGCCGTATGAGACATTTTTAATTATTATTGGGGGGTGGGGGGCAGTGTAGGGAGGTGTATATGTAGTGTTTTACCCTTTATTTTGTGTAGGTGTAGTGTAGTGTTTTTAGGGTACATTCACACGGGCAGGGGTTCACACAAGTTTCCCGCTGGGAGTTTGAGCTGCAGCTGAAAATTTGCTGCAGCTCAAACTTAAAGCGGGAAACTCACTGTAATCCCATCCGTGTGAATGTACCCTGTACATTCACATGGGGGGGGGGGCACAAACCTCCAGCTGTTGCAAAACTACAACTGACAGACCGTGCATGCTGGGAGTTGTAGTTATGCAACATCTGGAGGCACACTGGTTGGGAAACACTAAGTTAGGTAACAGACTACCGCAGTCTTTCCGCACCAGTGTACCTCCAGCTGTTGCAAAACTACAACTTCCAGCATGCATGGTCTGTCAATGCAAGCTGGGAGTTGTAGTTTTGCAACAGCTGGAGGCACACAGGTTGGGAAACACTGAGTTAGGAAACAGACAGTGTTTCTCAACCAGTTTGCCTCCAGTTTTTGCAAAACTACAACTCCCAGCATGCCTAGAGAGCCAAAGGGCATGCTGGGAGTTGTAGTTTTGCAACATCTGGCCCTTCAGATGTTGCCGAACTACAACTCTCAGCATGCCTGGACACTTTTGGCATGCTGGGAGTTGTAGTTTTGCAACATCTGGAAGTGCACAGTTTGGAGACCACAATACAGTGGTCTCCAAATTGTAGTCCTCCAGATGTTGCAAAACTACAACTCCCATCATGTCCAGACAGCCTTTGGCTATCTGGGCATGCTGGAAGTTGTAGTTGTGAAACTACAATGCAGCAGTGAAGATCACTTACCAGATTTTCACTACTGCCACCGGTCCCCCGCTGTCTGCCGCCGTCCCCCACTGTATGCCGCCGGTAACCTCCGCCGCCATCTTTGCGCCGCTCTGCCCCGACTTCCAGAGCGGGCAGAGCGGGGATCTCAAATTTGAAGCCGCCCCTTCCCTGCGATTCGCGATCGGCGAGTCTCTAACAGCTCCGATCATCCTATTTTCCGGGCTATCAGGTCACCAGAGACCTGATCAGCCCAGAAAAGCTGTGATTCGCTGGTCGTACATTTACGTCCTATGCATAACCGCGAGCATCGGAGCGATGCTCGGGTGATGCACAGCAGGTCCCGGCTGCTGATAGCAGCCAGGGACCCGTCGGTAATGGCGGACATCCGCGATCGTGTGGATGTCCGCCATTAACCCCTCAGATGCTGTGATCAATACAGATCACAGCATCTGCAGCATCGCGGTCACTGAAATGGTTGATCGGATCGCCCGAAGCACTGCCGTGGCGATCCGATCATCCAGAACGGCAGACTGAGGCCCCCTCACTTGCCTCCGCTGCCTTCCATGGATCTTCTGCTCTGGTCTGTGATCGAGCAGACCAGAGCCAAAGATGACCAATAATACTGATCAGTGCTATGTACTATGCATAGCACTGAACAGTATTAGCAATCGAATGATTGCCATAAATAGTCCACTATGGGGACTATTAAAGTGTAAAAATAAAAGTTAGAAAAAAAAGTTAAAAAAATGTGAAAACCCCCCTCCCCCAATAAAAACGTAAATTGTCCCATTTTCCCTATTTCACCCCCAAAAAGTGTAAACATTTTTTATATACATATTTGGTATTGCCGTGTGCGTAAATATCCGAACTATTAAAATAAAATGTTAATGATACTGTACGGTGAACGGCGTGAATGTAAAAATAAAAAAAGTCCAAAATAGATGCTTTTTTATAACATTTTATTAACAAAAAATTTATAAAAAATTTATTAAAAGTTTTATATAAGCAAATATGGTATCAATAAAAAGTAAAGATCACGAAGCAAAGAATTAGCCCTCATACCACCGCTTATACGGAAAAATGAAAAAGTTATAGGTTTTCAAAATAAGGGGATTTTAAACGTACTAATTTGGTTAAAAAGTTTTTTGTTTTTTTAGCGCAACAGTAATAGAAAAGTGTGTTATCATGGGTATCATTTTAATCATATTGACCCAAACAATAAAGAACACATGTAATTTTTACCGTACATTGTACAGCATGAAAATTAAACCTTCCAAAATTTGCAAAATTGCAGTTTTCTTTTTAATTTCCCCACACAAATAGTATTTTTTTGGTTGCGCCATACATTTAATGGTAAAGTGAGTGATGGCATTGCAATGGACAACTGATTGCGCAAAAAAAAAGCTCTCATACTAGTCTGTGGATGAAAATCTTAAAGAGTTTTGATTTTTTGAAGGCTAGGAGGAAAAAAACGAAAAAAGTTAACATTAAATTGTCTGAGTCCTTAAAGGGGTACTCCGGTGCTTAAACATCTTATCCCCTTTCCAAAGGATAGGGAATAAGATGCCTGATCGCGGGAGTCCTGCCGCTGGGGACCCCCGGGATTATGCACGCGGCACTCCGTTTGTAATCAGTGCCGTGTTCGCTCCGGCACTGATTACCGGCGACCGCAGGGCCGGCGGCGTGTGACGTCACACCTCCACCCCCGTGTGACGTCACGCTCCGCCCCTCAATGCAAGCCGACGGGAGGGGGCGTGATAGCTATAGCCCTGCGGTCGACCACGCTCCGGGCACGCTCCAGGCACTGATTACAAACGGAGGATAAGATAGGGGATAAGATGTTTAAGCACCGGAGTACCCCTTTAAGGCCCAAAGGGGCTGAGTCCTTAAGGGGTTAAAGGGGAACTTTGGTGAAAACAAGTGGAAAACAAATGTTTTCAAATCAACTGGTGAGAGAAAGTTAAACAGAATTGTAAATTACTTCTATAAAAAAAATCTGAAGTCTTCCAGTACTTATTAGCTGCTGTATACTACAGAGAAATTTGTGAAGTTCTTTCCAGTCTGACAACAGTACTCTCTGCTGACACCTCTGTCCATGTCAGGAACTGTCCAGATTAAAAGCAAATCCCCATTGAAAACCTCTCCTGCTCTGGACAGTTCCTGACACGGACAGAGGTGTCAGCAGAGAGCACTGTTGTCAGACTGGAAAGAACTTCACCAATTCCTCTGTAGTATATCTGTAGTTTACGCAGCTGATAAGTACTGGAAGGGTTGATATTTTTAAATAGAAGTAAATTACATTTTATGTCTGAACTATAAAACTATATCAATAATTAAATCGCATTGGTCAATGGCGTACACATAATAAAATTCCAAAGTCCAAAATAGCATATTTTTGGTCACGTTTTATACAATAAAAAAATGAATAAAAAGCAATTAAAAAGTCCAATCAAAACAAAAATGGCACCGATAGAAACTTCAGAAAACAGTGCAAAAAATTAGCCCTTTTACATCCCCGTATGCAGAAAAAAAAAAGTTATAGGGGTCAGAATAGGACACTTTTAAACATATTAATGTTTGTGCATGTAGTTATGATTTTTTCCAGAAGTAATACAAAATCAAACCTATATAAGTAGGGTATCATTTTAATCGTATAGACCTACAGAAAAAACAGAAAGCATTATTTCTATCAAAAAATGCACTGTGTAGAAACGGAAGCCCCCAAAATTATAAAATGGCTTTTCATTCCAATTATTTTTTTTTGCTTTCGCCGTAGATTTTTGGGTATATTGACTGATGTAATTACAAAGTAGAATTGGTGCTGCAAAAAAAAAGCCATCAAATCAGTCTTTAGGTGCAAAATGTAAAGGGTTCTGATTTTTAAAAGGTGAGGAGGAAAAAACTAAAGTGCAAAAACAGAAAACCCTTAAGGGGATACATAAAAAAGCATTCATACAGTATATTGTTTTTATAGTATTTACTCTTTTGCTGTTAAACAGCACAACATTTAAAGCTACACATATCCGCGTGAGCTTATGATATATTTGGAAGAGGATGTAAATAGAAAAGATTGCAATTCCTCTTTGCATTGCTCCATACCGTTTCCGTTTGTTGCGGTGAATATATTTAGCATTTGCACGCTTTAACCTTGTTTGCAGACCGCTCAGGTTTGCTGACAAGTTCTACTTCAGTAAATTGTATTTAGACAACAGCATATTTCATTCATGTCTTTAGCAATGACTAGGCCAAGGTCAGTTTTATATTCTGCTCAAATCATAAAGTGACACTTGAGATAAACAGAATGTTTACTCTCTCCGTGTGAGCTGAAGCTGATATGTAAATTTTTCCTTATTCTTTCATCAAATTTGCATTTACCCTCTTAGTCAAACACTACACCGCTCCAAACCAAACAGCTTTAATGATGGTCAACCCTTTATGACTGATTGCCATATCACAGGAAAGGAAACAGCGATTTAGATTAAAATGAAAAGAGTAGCAGAACGCCACTAGCATTATTCACTTATCAATAATTGCATAAACTTTTTGTTGGGGTGAATGAGTTTTTGATGCTTGACTCGGTGAGGAGTCACCGCTCGATACCCC